>NW_008675811.1:0-918 GCF_000695815.1 Acanthisitta chloris
TGCCTCCTCCAGCTCCCGCTCCTTGCGCAGCATCTCCTCCTGGGCGGCGATGATCTGCCGGGAGAAAGCCCTGGGGTCACAGCTGCCTCCCACAGGGATGGCCAGAGCCTCTGCCATGGTAATGCCAAGCCCAGAGACGGGTTCTTTGGCTGCTGCTTCCCTCCCATCACAGACACAGCCTCCCTGGGCATGAGAGCTGTTGTCCCTGCAGTGGGACCACAGTCCTCTAGAGATAAATGGAACAGCACAGCTCCCAGGGCTCAGCCCCACACGCCCCGTCGAAGGTCTCAGCTGCACAGAGGCAGCATTGAGACCTGTGGCACCTCATACTAGGCAAGTCTAGCCCCTTACTCAATGCTCTGCCTTTCACATGTCACAGGCACTGGGATAGTGTGGGCACTGCACAGAAAAGCGTTAGACTCATGGGAGTGTGCACCATCACCCAGTGCTACTCATGGCAGGACAAAGTGAAGTCACAGTGTTTAACTGGCCCTGGGTGGGATGAGTGCACCCGTGGCATTTTTGTGAGACTCTCTGGAGCCATGTCCTGTGCTGGTGAGTGGTAAGACATGCTCCTGAGAGAGGCACACACACATTATGGTGTCACCCAAATCTGTTCTCGCCTCATCAGGGTGGTCCTCCTCCTCACCTGTGCAATACCCCCAACCATCTTCTCCTTCACCACCACTGTTTCATCATGGTCCTGGAAGGCAGCTGCCTTCTGTGCTGCCTTCACCAGATTGTCCGACGCTCTCTTTACAGCGTTGCCGGCGGCCTGCAGCAGGGAAGGGGGAAGTGTCAGCATAAGTCACAGACCTAGGGTACAACTGCTGCCCTGGGGGTGTGAAGCAACCCTTGCCCCAAGCTGGGCCAGCAGGCAGGACAGGCAGCCAGGCGTGCTGGGAGCTGCAGGCGGGG
>NW_008675811.1:948-1499 GCF_000695815.1 Acanthisitta chloris
CCACTCATGACCATTTCAGGCACTGCTTCTCCCAGCTAGGCTCTGTCTTCTGACTGAGCAGTGGGGCAGGGACTGAGAGGCAGCTCTGCTGACTCTGCCCAGACCTTGGCCCCAGTGCTGAGACCCCATGTTAACCACCAAATGCATAACCTCTTGTATGCCATGGCCTCTGAGGATTAAGGGTGCTACAAAACATGCCGCCCAAACATTAACCTCTCAAATGCCAGTGATGCAGTGCACCCATTTCAAGCATTCTTGTGCCAGTTCATCAACCCTGAATGCTGCCAGGCTGAACTGTCCAGCATCACTCACATGTCTGGCACACAGCTAGAAGTAAAGTCTAAGCAACCTGAAGCCTGTGCTCCAATGAACTCCCTACTGATAGCACACAGGCAGGGAGCACGAGCCCTGGAGAGCACCCACACTCCACCCCCAGCCACCCCTTGAGCAACTGGGAGGAGGCAGCTGGGGTTGGAAGGGCAGCCTGGGACTCACCTGGAGCCGTTTCATGGCCTCAGAGTCATGGTCAGCCTTCACCTTGCAGGCCACCA
>NW_008675811.1:1616-1855 GCF_000695815.1 Acanthisitta chloris
GCGAGAGAGGCTGTCAGGGGAGGCACAGGAGCCCTAATCTGCCACCAAGGAGAAGTGCAAGGCCAAAGCATCCTCATCTTTGCAGCAGAAGCCAAGAGGAAGGTCTCCCCAACCCCTTGAGCACGACCTTGATACTCACGGCTGAAATGAGACCCTGGGACCACTGTCCATCATCCACTGCATTGGCGGGGATTGCGCCCACCTGTGAGGAAGGAGAGGAGGAGTGAGGCTCACCACCC
>NW_008675811.1:1868-2105 GCF_000695815.1 Acanthisitta chloris
CACATGTGTTACCAGAAGCCCCAGGAGAAGTGGAAGAACCCACCACAGTCCCACATCGTCTTATTTCTTCCCCTGTTATGGCCTTACTTTTCCTTGGGCCACTAATTCTCGCTGGGCCGCTGAGGCTGCCTTCACCAGCGCACTTGTGGCTGCAGCAATGGATTTGGCAGCTTCCAGGATCTGCTCCTCGAAGTTCAGACTCTCATCTGCTTGCTGTGGGCAAAAGCAGAGTGTGAG
>NW_008675812.1:0-5138 GCF_000695815.1 Acanthisitta chloris
ATGGGATGGGATGGGATGGGATGGGGTAGGATGGGATGGGCGTCCAGGTCCAGCTCTGCCACGGGTCCCTGGTCACACGAGGGTAAGGATGGGGTTCTGGATGCAGGTCCAGCCCCATTGTGAGTCCCTGGTGGAATCCCGTAGTGACAGGGATGGAGGTCCAGGTCCAGCCCCACTGAGGGTGCCCAGTTGCATCGCATAGGACTGGGATGGGGTCTAGCCCTCAAGCTGTGAGTCACAGGGATCAGATCAAGGGTCCAGACCCCTATAGTCTTCCCTGACACAGGTCCCATGGTCCAGCCAGGGAAACCTCCAGGGCAGGGACAAGCCGTGGGACAAGCCTGGTGGCCCTGGTCACGCTGCCTCCCCACTACCCCACGGCCTGGCAATGGGGAGGGAGAGAGTCTGTGCCAGCCAACAGCCCTGGTCAGGGCTGGGGAAGGTGGTTTTCCCATCAGTGGAGTAGCAGGGGGAGAGCCCCCTGGGGCCCCTTCCAGCCCAATCCATTCTGGGATTCTATGATAACATGGTCCTGGGGCACCTATGGAGGATGATTCCAGCCATATTGGCCTTCCCAGACACCCTATGACTTCACCCCACAGACCTCCCTGTGTGAATCCAGCTGATGCCAGCTGGAGCATGGGGTGGGCTCATCCCATAAGGATGGTGGATTTGGAGGACAGCTCAGGGCTCCAGCACGGGGGTGCAATTCCCCAGAGAGGGGGAATCCTGCAGACATCACTGCCCTGGACCATATCAGGGTGGAGGATCCATCTGGATGGGATTTGCTGATGGGGACATGAGGAACAAGCTGTTCCAGTCCATATGGATGCACCTCAGGCAGGGTCTCCATAGTGACTGCAGTGCTCACAGCTCAGCCAGGGCCAGATCCTGACTCCTGGGGGACTGCAGGACCATCTGGAGGGGGCTGAGGCAGCTCCCTGCTCTCCACCAGCTGCTGTCCTGCCAGGGTGGGTTGAGACACAGCTACCCCCGAGGAGACACCACTGGTCGATTTGTATGTTACAGGGATTGTTCTTCATCGGAGCTGGGAAAATTGTCCTGGAATGGGCTCATGCACTGCAGATGTTGGTGCCTCTTGGGCAACCTGAAAGCTGCAGGGGTGCTCAGGGAGAGGAGACCATCCTCCAGTGTCCTCCAGCATGGAATCATGGAATTGTTTAGGTTGGAAAAGCCCTCTAAGATCAAGTCCAACCATTCCCCCAGCACTGCCAAGGCAACACTAACCATGTCCCCAAGTGCCACATCCACACTGTTTTTAAAGCCCTGCCCTGGGCAGCTGTGCCAGTGCCTGAACGTCCTTTCCATGAAGGAATTTTCTCGATATCCAATCTAAACCTTCCTTGGTGCAACTTGAGGCTGTTTCTTCTGGTCCTGTCAGTTGCTACCTGAGAGAAAAGTCCTGTCACTATGGACTAAACACCAAACCAGACACCCCCACATCCCTTCCTCCAAGGACTGTCACCAGCAGAAACACCTCCTGAAGGCAGGTTTCACTTCATCTCTCCATTATTGATGGGGAAATGCATCCGTGTGGATTACTGCAGGCTCTGCTAATCAGGGTGCTTTGCTCCCCATACAGGAGCAATTCGCAGAACAGAAATGCTCATCAACACGTCCTGCCTTGCAATTATTCAGTGAACTTCTCAGAAAAGCCTGTCTGAGCAGTTACCAGGTAGAGAAATCCATCAGCATGTGGATGCCCACGAAGCAGGGACACGGCTCACTGCCACTGGTCGATCCAGTGCCGCTGGCTGCTGCACTGGGAGCTGCTGGGAACTGTTTGGAGCTGCTGGGAGCTCAGGGGCACCAGAGGCTTGTGGAGAGCTGTACTGCCAATTGACAGGGGCAACAGAAATGGCACAGACACCAACAAAAAGAATAGGCTTATTTTAATACTCGTGTTCAAGATAACACAGGAACGTGCAATGCATTTACTTATACAGTCAGGTTACTGAGCTCTAATTTCAAGAAGCACCACCCCATTTCCACCCTATTTCCACCCCATTTCCACCCCTCAGGCAATGACAGCTGGACCCCACTCCATCACACAGTTTTGCAGCACAGATCACTTCCAAGCCGCGTTCCAGGGGTTGCCACATGCCTGTGATAAATGACTGTTCCCAGCTCAGGAGGGCACTATTGGATTTGGCACTTAGAGCCCTGGCAGCTTCTGTCCCTCCAGCGAGTCCCCAGGCATGAGGCTGCATTCAAAGCTGACCAAGTCTCTCAGTTTTGTGCTGGGATTTCTGCCTAGTCCAAGCAGGAAGGCTTAAACGATAAGATCAAGAACTTCTCTGAAAATCATCTATATTCATATCCTACCCTGGGGCTGAACTCTTTGTACTCATCCTCTGCCAAAGGGCAAGGCTTCCCCTCCTTCATATGGAAAGCCCTGGCAGGCAGCACAGCATCCATATTCCACACTGGGGTCTATATGACCGCGGCACAAGGAATTCAAGGAGTGGATGAAGGGAGGCACGTTTTATTTCCCCACTGCCTGTGAGGATCCTGCTTGCAACTTCTTCTATTCCCACCTGTTCAAAAAGAATTGGGCTTGATCTGCATCCAGCTCTGGGGCCTGGCACAAGAAAAACCTGGATGGACCTGCCGGAGCGAGTCGAGAGGTCATGGAGGTGTTCTAAGGGCTGGAGCATCTGTGCCATGGAGCCAGGCTGGGAGAGCTGGGGGTGTTCTCCTGGAGAGGAGAAGGCTCCAGGGAGACCTTAGAGCCCCTTCCAGTGCCTGAAGGGGCTCCAGGAGAGCTGCAGAGGGACTTGGGACAAGGGCCTGGAGGGACAGGAGAAGGGGGAATGTGTTTCCACTGCCAGAGGGCAGGGACAGATGGGATATTGGGAAGGAATTTCTCCCTGTGAGGTGCTGAGGCACTGGCACAGGTTGTCCAGAGCAGCTGTGGCTGCTCCATCCCTGGGAGTGTTCCAGGCCAGGTTGGATGGGGTTTGGAGCAACCTGGGCTGGTGGGAGGTGTCTGGGGTGTAATGATCTCTCACTTGCCTGTCTTCTCTTCCTCGCCAGATTGGCCATGTGGCCACATCCAGCACCTCCTCTCTCCTGCTGGCATGGAAATAAGGGAGGTCAACCCCTTTCTGCATTGGTGTCATGTGCAAGAGGATGGGGATGGGAACAGGGATGGAGCTGTGCTTTGCTCTGCTCCCAGCTGCACTTAGAGCTCTGGGATGCAAATACATCTGACCTTCCAAAGGTGAAACAGCCCCAAAAGTGACCTACAGAACTCCCACTGTTCCACTCACCCCCGGAGAAAGTGAACCCAGAGGTTTTCTCCCAATGACCCAATGTTAAGTCAAAAGCAAATTCTTCAGGCACTGCATGAAACGTGTTTCAGAGTAGCTGGGCTGATGTGGACACAGTGGAAGTGGTAGCACTTGGCCTCCACATCCCTCCCAGGTAAATGGGTGGCAGTGGCAGTCAGTTTTCTTTGAAAAAGATGTGGCACAAAGCACTCCGCACATACTGTCTCTGTGTGTTTTCCTCCCAAACAGCTTAGTATTCAGCAAATGATGTTACTTCACCTTTTCACCAAAGCTGGATGAAAATTGACAGTTTCTGTCATCTCCCAGCAGGGAGAAATATCAATCCAGGGCAGCTGCTGGCCCCAGGGGGACACTTTATCCTCAGCTGTCAGAGTCAAGCACACCTAGAGACACATACAAACACATGGGCCCAGCCCACCCCATCTCCCAGATGTCCCCTGGGAGCTCCTCCTTAGCCACAGAGGAGCCAGTGTCCATGGCATGTTTGGTTTTGCAGTGGCCACAACAATGTCTGTGACAGATGAGGGAGGACTTGTGGATGTAAAGGAGAATGAAGCTGTGCTCCCTGCAGCAGGAGCTCTGGCAGGGACTGTCCCCTGCAGCCACCATGGACCTGGACCTTCACATGCATCTCTGCTGATCCCACTCAGCTGAAACCACTAAAAGTCATTTAGCTTAATCAGGTTCATCTGAGCAGGGGCAGGGCTACCCCAAGTGTAATCACTTTAGGGAAGCTTCATCAGAGCTTCCCACTGGCTACTTAAGTGCTCCATAGGGTTATAGCAATGTTTTGCCAGCTCAGAACAGGAGGGAAGTTGACCCTCTGAATTTCCAAGGGGATGCTTGGCAGCCTGGAAGATTTCCTCTGTTACCTGCCAAAAGGTGTTTAAGGTTGCTGTGAGGAGTAAGAGGCTCAGTGCTGTCTGCAAAAGCTTAGCTCGATGTGCTGCATCCCAGCTCTTCCCAGCCCAGAGGCATCTCCACCCCTCTCTGTGCCAGCAGAGGAGAGAAGATAAGTATCCTGTGTGGGGACTGTGACAGAGGAGTCTGTGTGTGCCCCAGAAACAGAGCTGTCTCTCAGCTGCTGGGGGAGTCTGTGTGTGCTCCAGAAACAGAGCTGTCTCTCAGCTGCTCTGACAGCAGGGTTAGGGTTAGGGTTACACCTTTGTGAAGCCAAACCAAGTAACCAGGTGGTTAAGAAACTGCCTTGCCTTGCACCGGGTTCTGGGTCCTTCCCAGCCTTCCAGCTGTCCCAGATGTTGGATGTTTGCCATGTTCTGGTATTGTGTGATGGATGGAAATGTATTTTTATCCTGGATTGTAATTGGCACAGCTCTGTTGTGCTCAGCAAAGCATTCAAGTCACTCGGACCCGCCAAGTGAGAGATGTGCTCTGCATTTCCCTTTTGCCAGCAGGTCTGAAAGGGCCCAAAAGAACCACCCCAAGGCTCAAATATGGCTCTCCTTGGAGACTCAAGCAGGAATCACAGAGTCCAAGAATGGTTTGGGTTGGAAGGACCTTAAAGCTCATCTCCTTCTACCCCCTGCCCCTCTAGCCCAGTTTGCTCCAAGCCCTGTCCATCCTGGCCTGGAACACTCCCAGGGATGGAGTAGCCAGAGCTGCTCTGTCCAACTTATGCTAGTGCCTCAGCACTCTCAGCTCAGCACACTCTGTTGTTTTGGGCTCTTTTTTGGTATCAGATTTCTGTGTGTATACAAAATATTCACAGAAAACGTGGGGGTTTGGGCTGTATCCAAAGGTAATAGATGATGCCCTGAGCTGGGCCAAAAACACCCACTGCATTTTTGTCAGCCAGGGCTCTTT
>NW_008675812.1:5160-7620 GCF_000695815.1 Acanthisitta chloris
AATTAGTATAAAAAGTTGAGGTGGTTGTAGTTCTTGGTTGTTGCTCTTTCCCCACTCGTTCCCATTTAGCTGTTGCAGGGAAGTGCTTTGGGATCAGGAGTGTGGACCTTGCACTTTCTGCTTCAGTACTTTTTGTGTTCCCTGTAGAAGAACAGATTTTTTTGTTCTCAAAGTTTCTGGGGTCCTTTTGCTGGGCACCCCCAGCTCCAGGGGTCCACATGACTGAGGGGTGCAGCAGAGCACCCACAAGTAGGGATGGGCTATGGCAAATCTCTTCACTGATGAGGTGCAGGCATACATCACCCAGCTCCTGCTTCCAGCACCCCAACACCTTCCTCCAGCAATCCCCTGCCTTCTGCAGCCCTCCTGTGATCCCATGGGCTTTGGACAGGATTTTGATCCACATTCCCTTCTCCTTTGGTTAATGAGCACTGAAGTGGGTCCTGGGTTTGCTGGCAATGTGATCTATTTCTTTGAGCTCCAGTAAAGAGATTTCTGGCTGTACATGTCAGCTCTGCTAGAAAGATGCTCAGATGTCCCCATTAAAAGTGGCTTTCTGATATGACCAGAGACTTTCCAACAGCTTAATAGCCAATGAAGGCACCAGCCCTGGGAGAAAACAATCTGTCACCTGCCCACGGAGCCAGAGATCCTCAGTGCCTAACTAAGGGGGGATAATAATTCCTCAAATCCCATAATAACTGCAGTGTAATAGCTTTTCCTTCGAGGTTATAAAGTCTTCCTGCGTGTGCTGCAGGTGGAGGCAGCTGCTGGGAGTGGTGGGGGAATAGCTTCCTCTGGGCTCCATTTCACAGCTGAGCATATTTTGGCAACAGAAAGAGGTAGCTGGAAGCCAGGGGTTATTTCCAGGCGAGGTGTGGCCCTACTATAGCTTGTCTCCCAGCTTGCTCTGGCTGGGATTCCTGCCAGGCAGGTGGTGGAGCTGGATTCAGGGATCCCTTGGGCTTTGCTGGGGTTCCACAGGAGGACTTGGCAGTGCCACCCCCTCCCTGGGCACTGGAATCCGCCTGCCTGCAGGTACTGGGGTTACTGGGTTGCAGAATCTTCTGCCAGCCCAGCAGGGTCCAGTGCCACCCCAGTGATCTCCCACTCCCTCTTGCTCACCATTCCCTGCCTGAAGCTTCTCCATTCCTTCCACTCCCAGGCTATTGTGAGGTGTTTTGAAGACAAACCAGCTTCTCTCACCTTTGGGCAGAGTAACAGGAAAGTTTGTTTCATCCTTCTGCTGTGCAGGGTTTGTGCTCCTCACCTGTGACAGCAACATTTTTCTTGGTGAGCCTTATCAAAAAGTGCAACACTAGAGGGCTGTGACAGTGTCTTTCCAAGACTACTCTGACTACTTGTTTCTGTCACCTTGGCTGGTTGTTCTCTGTACCTTTCCCTCCAGGCAGAGAGAGCCAAAATGTTGGTGTTGAAGAAAAAAACAACAAACCTTGTCGTGATCCTTGTGGGTTCCTTCCAACTTGGGATATTTGATGAGAAACCCAGGATTTTGGGATCCCTTTGCCTTGTAATGAAGATTAGCTGGACTTGGAGCTCCTGGGGATGCCACCAGGGCTGTGTTAGCTAGAAATCAGGCTGTGCCATGCCATCTGGAATCAGACACACAGAAATTAGGCAGGTTCTGGACAATCAGCAGTTACTGCTGCCTTTGGGTGGGCCAAATGGCTTTTGAGGGAGCTAATGGAGGTTGGGAATTTAAAGTTGTTTTTCACTGCATATAAATGAGAATCCAATCTCCTCTCCTGACCTGTCAGGCACAGACTGAGATGGATTTGGGTATCTACTTGCTTGAGGGTGTTTTTTCATCCTAAGTAGCTTCTCTTGCTTATCAGCTGAGTGATCAAAGGGCACCTGATGATTTATTACCCCTTCTGCTTGATACATGGGCTGTGGCTGATCCTGGACACTGAGCTCTTCTCTAATGCCACACTATTAACAGGGAGAGCTGCTCTGCAATGTAATTACAGGGAACGTGACATTCCTGGATGTTTTCTTTCCCCAGAGCTTCAGATTTCCCCAGGTTCCTTGGCACAAATGGCACTTGCCTTCCACCAGCAATTCCCAGATGTTTCCCCTCCTCTCAGGAACAGCTGTGTTCCCTTCCTCACTTCTGGACCGATGAGGTTAATGTTGAGTAAAGTGGGAAGGAAGAAGTTTGCTCCTGAAACTCTTCGAAGACTGAAGGGTCTGCTGGCTGAGCCAGCCCTCAGCAGCCAACATGCCTCAGACCCTGGGGATGGAGGCAGCAAAGGTGCAGCCCAGGGAGGAAAACACTTTTAAAGTGAAAATTAATCTGTCCCAGCTGGGAAACAGAAGTCTCTGATTAGGAAAGAAAAAGTTGGGGCCCATCTGGCAAGTAAAAGCCATAAGTGGATGTAAAAAGCATGAATGTCTGTATGACAAGTCCATGTGCCTCATCGTTTCCTGCCTTTGCTT
>NW_008675813.1:0-26604 GCF_000695815.1 Acanthisitta chloris
GGAGCGGCACCGGGAGCGGCACCGCCGCTTCCCGCTTTGGGGGCAAACCCCCTTCTTTTAGTAATTCTGCTTCATGCAGCGCTCCTGGCAGCTCAACCGTAACCCAGCCCGGCAATGGGAGCGCGGCCCGAGGAGGAGGAGAAGGAGGAGGAGGGGGAGGAAGGCACATGCCCCAGCCGGAGTGGTTCGTGGCTGCGAGGTGTCAGCCTGGCCCCGCCGCCAGTCGGGACCTCCAACATCCCGATCCGAGGATGTGGACACACACATCAACAACAGGCGTCGATGTGTTTCTTCTTTCAAGCAAAAAAATCTTTTAAACATCTCTGTCGCCTTTCCCCTCTCCCCTCGGACAGTTCGATGGGCACTTCAAGAGGCCCAAATATTTCCACAGGGTCCCTTTGGCAATTGTTTATTTAAAACAAGTCGCTCTATTAGTGGAGCAGTCAGGAGTTAGTACTCCAGTCTGCTAGTAATTCCCACCAGGCTGTAAACTAATGCCTCTTTTAAGCCTTTAACTTCATGGTCGTCCCAGAAGTAAAAGTTCTCCTAATGGAGACCCTATGGGCATCGTGCATTCCAGCACATCATTAAAGCAAAGCAAAGCAGCTTGGCCACAGCCAGATGAAATAACGGCACTGTCCACGTTTAATGGGCTTCCTGGGGCCAAACGCAGCCGAGGACAATGGGGGAAAATCAGACAAGTCGCTGGTGATTTTTTAAATACCATAAATGCTCATATTAGGCTTAATATTATCCTTATGTTTATAGACAAGCCACTTCACAACCACCTTTTTAAGTGGGGTTTAATGTTATATTTCTCAAGGTGACTAAACACAACACTGAGCATCCTGACTAACACTGCAGGGAGTGTTTGAAATACTGGGTAAGTGCATCAAGCAGGGAGAGAGAAAGGAAAAGCAAAGTGAAACAAACACGCAGAAAACAACAGCCCTCTGACATATCCAAATGCTCCAGGACAGACCTGGGAAACAGCAACAAGCAGGAAAAGTGACACAGTTTCTGCATGCCAATTCCTCCCACCTGGTGTTGTGGATATCAACTTAAGGAAAAAATAAAAGCAGGCAAAAACACAAGCGCTCCTGCTTGTTTCAGGGAGAAGAGTGGGATTACTTCCAGCCCTTGCTGAAGGAGCAGGGTGGGCATTGTGGTGCCCCCCATACCAGTGTCCCATTCCAGCTGCCCCTCCTGCCCTCACAAGCTGCCAGGCTCATTCCTCCCAGCCAAAAGGCAGTTTTCAAGTGAGGGAGGGGAGGAGAAAATTAAAGGTAAAAAAATGTAAATAAAAAATTTCCCTTGGTCTGGAAATGGGCCCAACTGAAAGCATGTTAATCTCCACCTCAGTAATTTGGTTCTCCTGGAGAAGACAGAAGCCCTGCTGCTGTGCCCTGCACTTCATAAATCACGTCTTTATGTGGACAAGGTCAGGGCACCTAACAGCTCAGACATGGGCCTTTGCAGTGGCTTGGAGGGCTCCGGCATGTTTATTCTCTTGCACAGATCTCCGAGGAGCAGTCCAGCACGCTTCTAATTACTTTTGATTATTTTCATTTGCTCGGGTCAGGCTGGCTTTGCCGGCACTGCTGGAGGGTGGGTTTCCTCCCCCCAGCCTGGCTGTGGGACACAGGGGGATCAGCATTCTGCTGTGTCCAGCACCCCCTTCCCCAGGGCAACACAGGGCTCTGGGGATCCCTGGGGCTCACCCCTTTTGGTAGTGAAGCCCAAAACCTCCACCTGAGTCAGGGACCCCCATAACTGTCCCCATCATAGCCAGGCAGCAAGGGGCATTTACTGGTGTGAAATGAGGAGTGTGCAAGAAAACACACACCACCCACAGAAAATACTGTCTGCCTTCAGGGAAAAAAACCCCAAACAACCCCATATCCTTTCAAAAATGTTTCAGCAGTGCATGTGTAGGTGATAAAAAAGTTGAAGTCCTTTGGGAACAGACCTGGGCTCGGGGAGCTGCAGAGCACATGAGTTCCCCAGCCTTGCTCAGAAGCTGCGTGTGTTTAGGTCCACTATCTTCGGGCTGCTCTGTGAAGCCCTGCCCAACACATCACAATCCATAGGGAGTGCATGATGCCCACATGGGTCAGACACACAACAGGCACAAGTGAGAGGTGCTCCAGCACTGTTGGAGCCCAGGTGTGGGTGAAGCCATCCCATGAATTCTGCTGCCCACTCGCACAGTCTCTTATGGTCTGGAGTAGCCACAATGCTGCTACTAGCAGAAGCCAAGCAACTACCGCAGTACTGAGCAGAAAGGCTCCATTTTTTCTCTCCTATTACAATCTGGGCTCTAAACCAGCACATTCCTTCATACCCTCCATCTGATCTTGGCAGCCCAACTCTGTGTTCTCATCTCCCATCATCCTGGTATGAGTGGTCCCAGCAGACCTGTTGCTCTCATGTCCTGCACCCATATGTGCCAGTAGCTCCATCACTTCCCTGGGGGTATGGATACCATCATGGCTGATGGATGAGAGGAAATTTTCTGAGCAGAGGCTGCCTGGTGGGAAGGAGTTTCCTGGCAGACACCAAGTCATGCTGATGAGGTATGAGCCTGAATCTTCTTGGGTATCAGACATTACTGCAAACCAGGAGGAGGGAAATCGCAGAATATTTACCTTCTCCATCAATAAGAGAGATGTAAAAATGAGTCAATGACTAGTATCCACCTAGCTGAGTGATTTTACTCCTGTCTTGGGGAGGAAATCCTGCAGAAACTGCCCTTCTTCATGGCAGGATGAGATGTTATAACACATTGCCAACAGACCATGCCCCTCACAGCCAACTCCAAAATTTAATGCTGAGGGATGTGGAGCAGCTTGTCCATCCCTGCTATGAGCACACTCCCTGCAATGGGAAAATCTCCTCGTTTTCCTCCTCCAAACCTTCCCCCAGGTTTCCCTGCCAAGGCTCTTTCTCTGGCACTGGATGGCTGAGGACTGTTGCTGTTTTCCTTCCTAGTGTTCATTACTTCCATTACGGAAGAGTCTGGAAGCCTCCAAATCCAGCCCAGGCCCTTCTCATGCTCAGGGTTACTCTACCCACAGGGTGAGACAGACCCTGCTCGGTGAGTTTGGCATGAGTTTGCTATGATAAAAGTCAGGCAAAAACCTGCGTTAGCCAGCTTGTCTTAACACCTACTAGAGACAGGGTTGTAAGACTGCAGCTGACTGATGTGGGTGTTTGCCTCCTGTCCACCCAGGAGCTCTGTGTTTTCCTGTGATTTACCTTTCTCGTGCTTTGAAGGAAAGCCAAAATCAAGAAGAATCTGGGAAATTCCATTGGCAATGCCCTTATTCTGCATCTCCCGCCATGTGCCACGCAGCCTGGAAGGTTATTTTCTTTCTTAACCATGCAAAGAGGAAAAGACCTTGAACATGGCACTCTAAATCCTACCAACATAACAAAAAATACACCTGGTTTGGGATTTTTATCACTCCCTCATTCCTTGATGAAATAAAACTGAATATATCTCTCAGGTTTGTACCCACTCCTGCTTCCCACAATTTGCTCATCCAGAGATGGAGCAGTGGGACCCATGGAGCAGACAGAGACTCCATGTGGGGTGGTCAGAGGCTCCCACCTGATGTAACTGCTGCTTCTCTGCCTGAAAACACAACTTTCTGCAGAAACTGCTCTAAAAATGGAAGAGCCCTAAAAAACTCTCCCTGAGAAGGCACTGTATCCAGGAGGTAGGAAGCTCAGTATAAGGATTTTGCAGACTTTCTTCCTACGCATGTGCATAACAAGGTTCCATTACTCTCCATTTCATCCAAATTTCCTATTTTCAAGCCTTCTCATTTAGCAAATAACCTGTTTTGGAAGACTTCTTCCAGCCCCAGAGCCCTCATGGTATGGAAAGTGCCACACAAGGAGGGGGTGTGGCAGCAAGCCCTAGGGAACCGTTTGGGTCTAGGCACTATCCAGAATCTGATAACAGAATTTTCAACCCAAAAGGATGGGAAAAAACTCCACAGAATCAGGTAAAATGCTAGACCAAAAGAGATTTAAAGGGTTAAACAACCGAATTTTACACAACAAGAACTGATGTGATGCATAACAGGTAATTCTATTTTAATAATCAATTTTAGGAGTGACTGGCTATTTTCAAAGCATTCCTATTGTAGCCAAAGTTTTAACTAGGCATACAAGAGTGGGCATAAACACCTGTGGACTTTATAAGAGTAAGAAGCAATTTATCACCCCATAAAAAGTCAAACACTCATTTTTAAATTTTCAGGTTTGCATTTGCAATTTTACATGTTACATGTGTGGATGGTTCTAGGGGAGGTTCAGAAGAGGTGGATACATATCCTACACACAGAAACACACGTGCAGACAGTCAACATAGCCAGCTTTGCAGCAGGGAAGAGAAACCTGCCTGAAAGCATCAGTGTTACAGTTTCATCCCACCTATGTTTCGACTTAAACCTGTTGTGATCATCGACCAGAGTTGTCTAAAACCTGAACTAAATGGGCATTAAGTCAGTTGCCACATGAAATTACTGCCCTTCGATTTTCAGATAAACCACAAAACTTGATGAACTAACATTGTTCCAGCTGAATTAAATCATCATCCCTGGGAAGAGAAGGTTGTGAAGGAAAGTGAGGAGTCTAATAGCGACGATTAATCCTTCTCCTATTGCAAGGCACTTGCCTACAAGTGCAGAGATGACCTGCTACAGGCAGGCTGAGGATCCACATTGCCTGTGAAACACCACTGCCCTGCCAAACCCTGACAGTAGTGTTAAATATTATTTATGTGTGGGTAGGAGATGGAGAAATCTTTGTTACAGGCTTGTTATGAAACTATAAACACGTTAAAATCCCAGTCAACAGTTCAAGTAGTGCTTGGTAGATAAATCCAAGGACTGAAATTCAGGAATGTTAATTTATTCAGCCGGTGGAGGAGCATGCAAGGTTGATCCTTATCCTATACTCAGGCAATCTCCCTGGGATTAAGTCATAAAGTATTTGGATCATAGGTGCCATGAGAGTGGGTCAGGTTCCCCACCACAGGCAGGCAGAGCTCTTGGTGTGCCCCCAGCCTGGGTGTGTAAACCAGGGTCCTGCCCAGTAAATGCTTAACTAGCCCCGTGCGTGCACAGCAGCCCACCTGGGTGTGCGTGTGAAGTGCTGCTCCACATAAATTAGTCACACATGGGTAAAGGTGCCTGATTCATTTTGAAAAATCTTACTTCCAATAGCTACTTGGTTTGCACCAAAGAGATTTTGCTCATCGGGAAAATTTGGGGCAGGGGTGGAGGGAGAATATATTTGATGCAGGTGTCCAAATAAACCTGTCCTATAACCCATGGATCACAATGGGTTATTAATGAAATAGCTGTGAACATCAGCATATCCTTGTGGCAGATTTCTTTCATAAATGAGTTGAACATTTTCCAATTTCAGGAAAGTGCTGCTACCTGTAAACCTGGAGATTAAGGGCTTTTTCCCCTAAGACTCAGATCCCTCGGGGCACTTGTGTTCTGGCATGCATCCCTTATTTGCCAAAGAAATTTCAAACTTGGTAATTTAGCACCATACTGATAAAACAAAGGGGGAAAGGGGAAAAAAAAGCAGTAGGGCATGTGTGCATGTGAAAGAGGAGGGAGGTGAGTGGTACAGCTTCAGGCTTTTTTTTTTCTGTGGCTTTTTTATCCACAAATCATACTGCAGATTTTGTGTGAGATTCATAGAGAAAACATTCCCAAGATACAACATGTAAGATGCATATCCATCTACAAACTGAGTTTTGCAGATGCAAAATGACCTGCAGAATTTGAAAGAGGATGGAGGCTGTTTTATAACCGTTTTTCCATATAACTTATTTAAGCCTAAGATGTTGGGCTAAATTTGCCACTAGCGGAATTATGAGCATTAGCATTATTAGCATTATTAGCATTACAGCAGCACCTAGAGGCCCCAATTGAAACTGGGACCCTTTGTGGGTAGAAAAATCAGAAACATGAGACTCTGCCCTGAAAAGCTGACAGTTGGCATTGATGGGATCAAAAGTGTGCCAGATGGGAAGATTATCATTTTATTTTCATAGATGGAATATGGAGTTATGCTCATGGAGAAAATCAGTGATTTTCTGATCTGGCTGGGAAAGAACCTCATGCAATATTTTCCCATAACTTTCATTCACCAAGAAGTAAATTTTTTACTCCTTTCCTTTGACTACAATGAACAGAAACTCCTATCTGCTCACTGGTGCTCATGGCTTCTCGTGGATAAATAGTAGGAGTCTGCTTGGTCTCTGCCAGTTAAAACAACTCTGCATGCTTTAATATGGCTCATCTGTAGCAGAAATTCTACTTTATCACCCTTTTTTAGCTAGGAAAATATGTTATTTTTGGAAATGAGCAGCTGATGCTTTGGAACAAATCTTTAAACATAAGCACATTGTGCTGATTGGTGCTGTAAATGAAAGCTCCTCCTCTAGAAGCAGCTTTGGGGAGGACACGTCAAACTCTGCCTTTGACTTTTGTAAGAGAAATGTGAAACGGAGTTCATGATGTCAAGGCTTGTTGCTAGGAGTCCCCCAGCAATCATGCAAGTGCTGAACATAAGATGGATCACAATCCCCACCAGGCAGAGGGGGGAGAGATTGCTCCAGCCACTGTACCATCCACTGCTAAACCTCACTAAGTGACTGGCAAGAAGCAGCAGGAAATGGGCATGTGCTCAGGATAAGCTGGAATCTTTTGGATCCATAGAAGCAAAATAAGGCAATGTGTTAAGAACAGTTATCTTTTCTACCAAGAAGAATTTCAGAGGCTATGATCTGTGTTGCTGAGAATCCAGTATGGTAAATAAGGCACTAAAGATAATTTAACCTTTATAAAACTCTTCCCTGTGCATCCTTCAGGCTGGATCCTCACACAGGGCAAAGGAGATTTGCTGAGCTTGAGGGAGCTGTCATAGGATGTATTAACTGAGAAAAGTGGCCACCTCTGAGGGCTTTTCAAGGAGTCACACTGAGATTGGGGCCTGGAAAGGTGGTCATATATTCCCCAGGGGAGCACCAGCAGCTCAAGGTGTTGAAGACAGCACTGACTTAAGACATCTGGCTACCTTGGAGCTGAACTGGTGGCCAAAAGTATTGATCAAACCCAGAGTGCAATTTCCACTCAGAATTACTTTGTAGTTCTGGAATCATAGAGGACACTCAAACCAGACCTGGGCTGCCCCAGGGCTGTAGTTGGAGGAGCTGCTGCAGCTCCAGACAAAAGCTGGTCCTAGAACCCTCCACTGCCCTCAGCTCCAGGACCAGGGGGCTGGGGCACAGTGCTGGCACTTGGCATGCTGAAGCCTGGACAATGTCTGGATCAACTGAAACATGATGCCTCTGGGAATGTGCAGGAGTGGCTGGATATGTCAGATATTTGTGCATTTTAATGTGATATTTGTGACATCTCCAGAAATAAACCGGAGCTAGAAGCTATCCTGCCAGGCACTGTGAGCAGAAGCTCAAACCAGTTCTGTATTGCATGAAGGATATTTGTCAGCTTGGGCGATAAAGTACAAATATCTGTCATGATATGAATGACCACAATTTTCCCTGGTACTTGTGGTGTATTTAACAGTGTTATAAAAGATGAAAGGGGGAGTTGAGTGCTCATTAGCACTTCAGAATTACTTAATTCTTACTTCACTCTCTACATTAATCCATGGATTTTGTCTCAAACAGAAAACGGTAGGTTTAGATTGAGGTTGTTGTGGACCAGGAAATATTTCTATGGAAAGAAGAAACTGAATTGGCTTGAATGATTTATAAAATGTGAGGGTTCCATTCCAAAATATCATTTATATGCCTAGAAATCTACGCAGCAAATCTAATCCAGCAAAGGAAAATGAACATTATCAATCCATGAATAAAGATGGGAAGTAATTCTGCAGCGGTTTCAGACTGTGCTTGCCCATGTATGACAAGTAACCGATCTGAAGCTTTTTTATACATCTGTTAGGTCTGTATTTACCCTGAGTTTAGGAGGCAAAATGTGGGGATAAAGAACACTACGATAACCTTGAAGAAAGCAGTAATACTGACAGCTGCTTGCCACACTGAGTCAAGCACAGCCTTCTTCTGTTAACACACCTAATGATGGGAAAGAGGAAGATCAACACCAGATGCAAAGTCTGACCAGAACCCCCAAAACTCTGGTAAATTCTGATCCTGATTTTGTTACAGTACAGCTCCTCCAGTTTAAGTGGTATGAAAAGAATAAGATATAAATGGCATTTATATGAACAGGATATTCAAAGACTTTGTTGTCCTGATTTTCTACCAGCCACATGAAGGGTTTGGTGACCATGGATGATGTTGTTCCAGGTGATTCATTACAACTCCAATCAGTAGCCAAGTGACCAGAAGGCACATGTGAAGTGCAGTGACCTTGGCTTGTGTGAGCGAGGCCAGTAGTAAAAGCAAATGGAAGTTAAAATGCAAGGTGTATATTTTTAGAAGAATCTATAGCATTTGGACTCCGGCTTTAGATGGCTCAAGAGTATTTTGCAAGCCAAAAATCTGTTCTTTGGTTCTGGTTTGTTGATTAAATATACTTGTTACCAAGAACTTCATGCAGGAAAAAATTTAAAAGAGACTTCAACTAAGATATTATCAGCTTCAGCACTGAACAACTAAAACGTAATAGCTCTTCAGGTCTCAAGTTATTTCCACTGACTGCCGTATAATCAGCATGTTAAATCTGGGCACCTCTTCAGGCACAGTTATTTGTGTGATATATACAGATCAATACCTATTGATTCTATAATTTTGATTCATCTCTATGCAGTGATTCAGTTTCTCATCATCTTATTTATCAAACTCTTCTCTGTACCTTTGCTTCCAAGCATCCTGACACTTCTAGGTCGCTTGAGGAGAATCCCACCACAACCACCCCTTTGGCCCCTGCACACAGTGTCACTGGCACACGCATGGTCATGTCCCAAGAAATATTGTATGCAATGAGCTGCCACAGGGTACTCAGGGTTGTTAAAACTTGAGTATAAAGTTCATAAACCTTTGCTAATGCCACAGCCTCACTGTCCCTGCTGGATCTGGAACCATTCCCCAGCTTTCCACAGAGGCTTTGCCACTCCAGGGAACTGAGTGCAGATCACACAGCTAGGTGTTTCTGACCCACTGGCTGTGCCTTCAGACTTCCCTCTGTGCAGGATTTTGAAGGCATATCGGGGGACAAAAATTTGCACTGATTATTAAAATTTGTTCTTTTTAGCCCTGGAGCTTTCTGGGACCTGTACTGGCACCTGAAGCTCTTCTCCACTGCAGCTGCTCATGCACACAGCAGCAGATTGAGCAGAGGAGCTGGCACGAAAAGCCTGATGGTGACTGATTAACAGTGACCTGCTTGACATACTGGAGGAAACCAACACCACTGCTACTGCTGGCAAGGCATCAGTGAAATCCTGTTAGCCTCACTGCATTGCATATATGCAAATGACAGCAGATTAATGAGTGTTAGCAAAGATGCTGTTCCCACTGCACTCACACCAGTTCGCATCAGAACAAATTATGTCCAGACACACAAGAGATGCCCTAAATAGACTAAATCATGATTTAGCAACTCAGTTCTGCCTAAAGCTCCAGTTTGATGGGGTCTCCAGGTCTCCACTAGTGTGCCTGCTGCTGGCAGCCCTTACACAGCACCGTGGTGGCATGCACTGACAGGATGTGGGGCAAGAGTGCTTAAAAAGCATCAGCTGAAATCCATGTGATGAATGAATTTAAGGCAAACGCGAAAACTTCTTTATGCGGAAAATACCCAACCAAAAGAACTGAGCTCTGTTCCAATGCAATGATTTCCAAATGTTTTCGCAGAAGGTGCCGAAGGGAGCTGGGATGTACTGCATCCGTGAAATGGGAGTTATTAGGGTGAATGCCTTTGGAAGGAAAACAAAAAGGGTTGATGAAGACTAAACATTTCAGGAGGGCTCACACACTCCACCAAGATAGAAAGCATGGGCTAATTACAAAATAAGACCTATCACCATGCAAAAATAAATTACTTCATAAATAGCTTTAGATATCATGTTAAAAGCACCTTTGGGAACAAAAAGATGCTATGCCAAAAACAGAAGATCTAAAGAGCTGTTATTACACATCCATTATGTTTTCTGAGCTGTCGCATTTACTTTTTGAAGTCCTGTACACATGATACAGCAACGCAAAACATTTTATGTACCGTAAGAAATTTGAAACAATGTTTAATGTTCAGAAGATAAAGTTAACAAAACTGCACTTCGGTGGCTTTTTTTTATTTCTCTATTTTATGACCTTTCAGGAACTTAAGAGTAAAAGGAAACAAGAAGGAAGGATAAGCAACCATACACTGCTGCTTGCTTTTTTCTACATTGCTGATCAGAGCCCAAGGCAGAAATCATAATAAAAAATGTCTTCTTTTTAATGTCTAAATAGGAGCTGTTGAAATGCTGATGGTACGACGTGTTTCGGGATGGAAAGCATTTGTTCCTCTTGCAGCTATCAACAGTCATATGTTACATGATTTTCCGATTTTTCTCCCTGAAATTACAGAAGCCCATCACGTCTTCACAACCATTTGGAACAGTTTTTCTGCTGTTTCTGCTTTTTCTAAAACCAAAACCAGCTACAATGATGACTCCCAAGAACTATTTCTGTAAGCATCAGGCAGTTCAGATTTTCTCTCCATTCCTTCTAAATATCCATGTTCACATCACTACAGACCTCTCAGTGACATCGATTTTTATATAATAAGTTATAATTTACCAAATTATAATACCAATATTATAATTATTGGTAATTACCAAATGTATTGGGCAGTGACCCTGCCACAATCTTACATCCTGCATGATTCCAAAACGCTTGTGATGCAGCTGCTATGGATTGATGCTATAGCACACACACACACAAAAATCCACTTTCTAACCCAAGTACCCACTTCAAATTCAAACAGGATCTGTGCATCAATTCCTGTTGGGAAGAGAAAAAAGCAATGTATGAAGAGTTGCTCATTTCCCTTGGATGGAGAAAGCAACCACAAAAAAAAAGGAGTAAATGTGATGGGAGATTAATGTGAATTTTAGAGTGTGGTGTAGTTCACTAATATATTGGCCTAATGAAGGAAAAATTAACATCTGAGTGGCATAAGCTACATCGAAGTTAGCATCCTGCCAAACCTACATTAGATGGAAACAGGCGCTTAGTTTAAACTGTCAAAGTCTTCCACAGTTTTACATCTATACTACTGGTTAATAGAGGGTCTGTTAGAAAGTAAGGAATTATTTCTGCACATTTCAGAAGGAAGATGCAAGAGAAATGGCAAGAATAGCAATGTTTCCTTGTTTAGCAATGTTTTAGCAATGTTTTATAAATTGTATTTCACAACATATCTTGAATAAGTAGTCATTGAACTTTTTTAAATCCTATAGCTGTAAGGACTATATTAAATTGTATTTTGAACATTTCTTAACGTGCATTTATGATGTCTGTTGTTACTCTTAATGACAGATTTTTTTCTTTCAACTAGAACTTTCAATGGGATGTCTTCTATTACAACCCTGCAGATTTATTATCTGTAATTCAGAGGTAAGTCTAAGCAAATCAGAAGGGATTTTAGGTGCTAGACTGTGTGCCTGCAATCCAAGTTCATGTGGTCAAACTCATTCCTGGTATAACTTCACTGAACATTTCAGTGCTTTTTTACTTGGGAAGAATTTGCAATTGGATGGATTTATTCCTGGCATGAATTTCAATGCCAGAATAAAAATCAAGTACAGCTACTTAGAGTGACACGTTTTGACTGAAATAAAATGCATGGGTAAAAAAGATGGCTGGGTGGCTGGGGGGTAGCCTGGTGGTGATTTAAAGGGTGATATCCGTGGGGGATAGATATATAGTATCTCCTTAGATGATATTATGGCTTCCTACATTATGGTAAAGGGTACAAAAAGTTGGGAGGTGCTCATAGCAGGTCAGCAAGATGCAGCTCCTCTCTCCTATGTTTAAAGCAAAGGGTGTGATAGCAAAAGCAGTGATGAACAGACAAAAACCTCTGCTTCTTCAGGAGCTAATTCATAACCCTCAATGAAGTGATCTTCCAATAATTTCACTGAAAAAAAATATTTCAAACAGTTTCAACATTGAACTCTGCAGGGAGCTCACATCCTTCATGACTGAACAGGCAAAGAGGGAACCAGCGAGATGAGGAGTACCACATCCCTCCAGGAACTACTTGGTCATGTCACGGAGTTGGTTTCAGGTAAACATGGTTTAATGTCCGAGCCTTTCAGAAAAGACCTTTAATGACCCACCAGCACTCTGAAATTTCCCAGATCTAAAAGAACACTTCCACACACATAAATGTTACACAGATTCAACACCGACCCAGGGAACGTGTCACCTCCTGAATCACAAGAGATGCTTCCAGTAACATTAATACTTTCCTGGGAGGTCCCCCAGCCAAAGCCTGCCTTGTCCTAGCCATGCTTGGAAGGTCTTGAAGGTCCGTAGCACAAGGTGGTATGGCTGGAGACCAAGTCAAGGCATTATTTAATTTTGTTTTGGTTAGCAGAGTTGATATTTGGTCAAAAGCTCCTAGCTGTGAAATGATGAGGAGCTGCCAATTTCTAAGCTAAATGTTGTACATTCATATCCTGCTACCACTAACTCCATTATGATTAGCCAGGAGTGAACTTAGAAGGTTCAGAAAAAAGGTTTGGATAAACATCCCCAAATTTTGGATGCTTATCTGAGCCTGACCCAAACCCCCTGAGTATGCAGAATTGAGCTGGAAATCTGGCAAGAATGTTAATTTCCACAGTTTTCATTTCTCTCTTGAAGGCTATATTTGCAGTTTAAGATATTTCCTTTAATTGGAATTAGCATAATACATTATTTCCCTATGGTGAGAACAGCTTTTCTGTAGTTACTCTGCCTGTTTGGATTTTGTCCAAGGAAGTACAAAAGGGGATGAAAGCTAACACAAATATCCAAAGTAAATAAGTGAACCAAACTTTTTAAACCCCACAAATGGGTTGGTTCCACTTAAGGCTTCCCCCAAAATAAACGACTTTGTCCAACCCTAAAACAATGCCCTTTGGTTTCAACAGTGCCTCTGTACTAGTGCCAACCATACCCCTGTCAAGTACATTTGGTAAGAATTAAGAATTAATAAAAATTCATGCCTTGGGGCATTTTGTGCCCCTTCTTTTCTGGGGTGTATCACTGCTTCAGATAGCACCTGGCTTGTTTATTTTCACTCAATATCAAGACCTACAACAATATTGTGCCAAGTATGTCAAACCTTTGGGGAGCTTGCAGTTACAACCAGTATTTGATACTGCAAAATTTACAGGTTCTAAGATGCCAACTCCATTCATATACTAAATTCTGTGATGTTTGATATGCAAATGAAGCATTTAAGCGACCAGTGTAGACTTGATATGAGGGGAACTTCACATCCAGGTTGCACATGAGAGGCCCAACCTGCCATTGAGAAGACTCAACCTATGCAGGTGTAAATCCAGCTGTTAGACCTGACCTTGCTGCAGGCCTTGGATTCAGTTGGGGTGAAGACTGTAAAATGAAAACCTTGCAAATACCCAAAGTGAGATTCTTTTCAAATGAGCCTCTTTGAAAATTGTCTAGTGATACAAGGTGTATTCAGAAGGATGTAAGTGACCTCAGACCTTTCCCAGACACAAGGCTGGGAAGGTCATGTCAGCACCCAGCTGCTCACTCTTCCTTCTGCCACTCTTCCCAAGCACTCCCAACTCCCCAGTAGGGAACTAATTATAGCAGTGGTCTCTGCATGCATGTGTACGAATAAGCCCAGCACATGGATATATCCACGCACATCCACAGACCTGAATGTTCTCTCATGTTTAATAATAAGTAAAATAAACAAAAATGAGTATTGACAGAAATGGCTGTTACCCAACGCTCCCAGGGAAGAAAAGCAAAGCCAAATGCTATTCCGTAAACAGTACAATTGGTACTCAAAAATAATCTCCCCTTCAAGCTCAAATCCAGAACACGGCACCTTCACCAGCTTAAGCACTGAAACAGAAAACCAGCCTGGTGTTTCCCAGCTCTTTGCTCCTTATCAAGGAGATCTGGGCAAGCTGCCGGGCAGTGGCCGAGGGCTGTGCTACTCCTCCCTGCCAGCCGAGACGGGGCTGCTTGGGAAAGAAGAAAATGTCATCCAGCCTGAACACAAAGGGCAAGATGGTATCTCACTGGTGGTGTGGTGAAGTCATGTACTAGGAAAAATATATTTAGCTGTTTCTAGGCAGTCCCCAGGAGGCTGCAGAACTGGTCTGATATGACATTGCCTTGTTCACACTGTGCAAGACCCTCATGGCAGTGGCCTAAAGAAACTTGGAGCGAAGCTTGGACCCCATGCTGGAGTGACCCGCAGGAGCACTGTGGGAAGGGGACTTGACGCTGTTTGCATATCTCAGAACATGCCAATACTGAAGATGTCAGAGTTTGACCAAAGACAGCAACCAAAAATCATACAGACAGAGAGATCCACTGTAAAGGCACCGGAAACAAACGCCCAAAGTGAAGGGCAGAGGCATAAAATATTCCCATCATGAAATCCTGACTCTGTTGAGAGCAATAGAAGAATCCTGATTGCCTTTGGACAGACAAGGCATCAATTCAAGTGTTTGCTTAGCAGTCAGAGAAGGAACATTGCCTAGTGTACAGCCCACACTGCTTTGTGATAAACATGCTATAAAACAGATATTTGCACAGAACTCCCATTGCTTACAGGGGGGAAATCAGGGGGAGAGATGGGATTAGAAAATGGGATTATAAAATTACAAAAATGTCACAAAATAGCACAGGCTGGTGGCAGTCCTGTTGTCCTGGCACAGCACCCTAAATTTTGCTGTCTCTTCTGTTTCTTCCCTCATGTTACCATAGTTTTGCAGTTGAACTCATCAGCTGGCATTAGCCAGAGTCACCCTGTTTAATAGCACTGTAAAACAAACAGCCCAGAAGAGTTTGTCACCACAGCCATGTACTTTATAAGGCACAAGTCTGAATAAATATGTAACTGTTCACACCCTTTCAGAAGTGCTGGAACAGGAACATACTGAACCCAGAGCACTGATTTATATCTAAAGTACTAGTGATTCCAAAGTAAGCGTGAGGATGTAGGTTAGATGGATAGTGGGTGCTACAAAGAGTTATTGCTCTGCCGTTTCACACCTTAGAGAGCTGTGTGGGGTGGGAAAAAGCCCAAGACAAGATAGAAACCAATCAGCGTGAATGGGATTGGGAACAAAGGACAGTCACAGCTCATCCTTCCTTCCTGAAAATACCAGTTGAAATCATAATGCATGCCATAAATCAAGATGAAGGGTGGGAGGGTTGTCTCTCAGAAGGATCTCTCTGCTTTCCTGGTAAGACATGGAGCCTTTCCAAAATAAACCAGGGAGCACCAGCTCTGCATGCAACGCCTGAATGGCTACATGAAACTGCATGGCTACTTTCAATGCATGAATTAAATCAGCTGAAAGAACCCATTTAATTTAATTGTGTTAATAAAAAGAAAGTTATGCATCAACACTGACCACAGAGGGAAAGTGGGCAAATGGTTTGAGATCCTATCTTCAGGATTTCTCCTGCACAGGCTGGGAGCACAGAGAGGATTACTTCTGGGCTGCCCTCTTAGGCCCTGCAAGATGAATGTTAATAAATGAGAAAACATACAGGTTGTCTGTGCAGTTTTTGTATACACTGTGGTTTACTTCGTGAAATTTATGTGACAAATAATAATTAACCATTGCACTATAAACTAAATGCTCAGCACCAAACCAAAGCAGCCGCATGTTTGTAGGACTTTGCCTCTATTCTCAATGTCAAAAGGCTAAAAAAAGAGCTAATTTCAGAAAGGAATTATTACAGTCAGGTTGTGTGAGATTCACTCTGATGTACTCTAAATGATGTGTTAAATGATGATTTCCAACACAGCCTGTAGCAGAGAGTTTGTTTGGAATGACATTTGTTGTGGCACCAGTGGCCACTACAAAGATGAATTTATATATACACTTAGAGCACCTGCCTGCGGAGGTGTTGCAGAGAAGTTCTGCATGAGCACATGACAACAGATACTTTGCAAGCACTCCCAAACTGGATTTATGCTCCAAAATAGCGATGAAAAGGTTGTCTGCAGCACTTTCTCCACTGCTTTCATGACACTTAGGCAGCCAAACTCTCAGCTGTTGTTATTAAATATTGCATGGTGATCTCTTCAACAAAAGAATCCTTTGGCAGACCAACCACACTGCTGTGGTTGTTTGCAACCTGTTTAACTTTTAGTCATGCAGGTTTTGCAGAACTGCTTCTCTTTGCTGTGTGATTGTGAACAGTGACAATTATAAATTCATATAGTGTTTGAAATTATATTCAGGCCTATTTAAGCACTAATATCTACACAAAGTTCTGATAATCCAAGAGTAGCAGAATACTGACAGAAATATAACCTATGCAAAAGCTGAGTAAGGAACAATGATGGATTTGCCCTCTTTTCTTTCAGCTCTGTTAAGGAACCATTCCCAGTGAAGTCACTTCTTTACCCTGCAAACACTGAGCTTTGGTTTTACAGCTCTGTGTTTTTATATAAATATGACAGTACTGGAGACTGATGCCACCTTCCCCAAGGACAGTAATCACAGTCAGAGCTCCTCTGCTGGGGATCCCTTTGTTGCTTGGCCACTACGTCTCAGGATGGGAACCTTTGTTTTTCACAGGAGTTTGTTCTTCTCTGGGCTGCTGTATAGAGTGTACAAAACTGTTATCCTCCCAGATAAGTGAGGTTTTCCCAATTTGCAGTGCATTTCTTCCTTGCCTTCAGACTCATCACCCTCTGGGGATGACCTGGGACCTGCTTGGGTTCTTTGAGAGGTCCTCGGAATCCTGCTCCTCGAGGCAGGAGAACCAAGGTGAGCTCTCATGGCCTCTCCATGGAGCCAACTCACTGCTTATCTTGAGCCTTGGGAAGCCAGCTCAGGAAGCTAATTTGGCGGGAAACTATTGACTTTTTTAAGGCAGTGTTTTTGAGAGTTCCTCTGCCTGACTTGGCTTCTGTATGGTGAGGCAACTGCCCACAGAAGTGTGAGCTGTGCCTGGGGAGCAGAAGGGGAACATGGCAGCACCTTCCCTTAGGGGCTCCTCCATCCACCTACCTTCTTTGGCCATACCACAGAGCTTCCTGGCCTGCAATCTCCTTGCCCAGCTCCAGATGTCTTTCCAAGTCTGTTCACATGAGTTTGGGCCTCATGGTGCAAACTGCCTTTGCAGGTGAGGTAGAGAAGTGGCCAAGTTTCACAGTGGGCATGGTCCTGACACTGTCCCTGCCATGATTTCCCTTCCCTTTCACACATTCCAGGCAGACCTGTCACCCTCCTACCTAAATAATTTGGAAAGTTTTCCAGCCTGTCATAATAACCAGGACCCAGGAGGATGCTTTCCACCAAATTCTTCCTCAGTTTCTAAGGCCTGAGAAGATGGACTAAGTGGGAAGAGAACATTTTGCTTTCACACTTAGGCAGTGCTTCCAAAACTCCAGTGGTGGCTGCCAGTCCCTGGTGATTCCCTTGGGTCTTGTATGGTAAGAGCAGCTTCCACCAGTGCACAGCATCAAGTGGTTTCCCAAACACCACCCAGCAGTGGTCTTTATGCTAAAACCAGTTGTGTCTGAAATGCCTGCTGGGTTCAGCTCATGCACAAGCCAAAAAGCCAGCGAGTCTAACTTCCCAAGTGCTGTCTTTGCTTTCAGATGCTTTTTTCTTTACTGGTTTTCCACTCTCTGGCATTTACAATATACCCGCAGAGGTGGAAAGGCTTATATTTACCTCTCTTTCCTATCAAAGCTACTTTAAACTTAAATCACAGTGTTGTTTCCATTTGGAAATTTTTTTGTACAAGCCATTTACAAGGCCTTTACAAGCCATGGTATGCCAAGACCTCTCCAATTTCTCCAATTTACTGTAATGGAGTCTAGCTGGTATGGAGAAGGAAGGAGCCTGACCATCCCACCCAAACCCCAGCTGCAGGACACAGCCACCACTACCTATGGACAGCAAAGTTGCAGGTACAGAGAAGGAAAGTCTAGGAAGTGGTGAAGGCAAGAATCAGTCTGCAAAGAGGACCAAAATGAAAAATGCTTGCTACACTCCAGAAGTTGCCTTGCTGGGCCATGCAGACAGCCAGGAGGGCTGTGAGCTACTGTTTCTTCAGTTTGGATGGGATTGATGGCAGAATGAAGAACTATACTCATTAAGTCCTAAATACATCTGAAAATACATATAAGATTCTATATATTTCTCTAAAAAATGGTGTAAATCTCTTCAAACTTTGGTACAATTTAATTCTTAGCTTTCTACCACCCTCACTGCTACTGGTTCCGTCATCTGGGATGGGACACACAAATGACCTTCTGCTATATCCATGCTTAGAGGAGGTTTGGTGCCAGCTTTGCAACAAGAAATCATCTAATGGCCTCAATAGGAGCTGAAAGCCAGAATTTGCTGACTCCTACTGTTGGCCTAATGTGCTTCCTTGTCCTGAGAGCATCCTATGCAGCTAAGCAGAGGCAGCACCAAGCACACAGAAGCTTTTTGGGAAACTGGAGAGGATTTGGGTACTCAGTCCTTCTGGCTCTTTTAAATGAAAGAATCACTTGGAGAGAAGTTAAACTAAAGTAATGTCACAGCAGAGAGAATGGAAAAGGAGTAATAGGTGGGAAGGTGTTTGGAGCAGCAGGCCAAGAAGGGCCTGTGGAGAGAGTAAACAAGGCTTTCCCAGAGGTGAGATGGTTCCAGGGCCACTCCTGGCTGCTCTCGATGGCTTCACAAACACCCCAGCACAATACAGGAGTGTAACATAAGCCTCGAGTCCTCAAGATTAGCAATGGCTGGGAAATAATGTTATCGCTCCCCATTATACTTCAGGACCCCTTCAGGAAAAGTCCCCAGAATTCCCACGAGCTTTAAATGAGGGTGAGCTTTTCCCTTGGTGCCCATCCTCCTTTCCTAGGAGATCTTATGTTCTGCCTATATCACATCTTCTTAGTCCTTGCCCAACCATGCAGAAGCTCAGCCTTTTCCCCCAGTAGTTTCACTCTCTATGGATTTGCCCCTTCTTTTTCTCCATCTCTCACTCTCTCTTCTGGTAAATCAAGGATCTAGGATGTTTCTGCTGGGTCAAAACCCAATCTCCTTCCTTACAGGGACTCAGTTTAACTGCACATCACTGTGCCAGATGGTGACTGTTAGTACCACCCAGTTTCATTAGTTATCAAGGGCTAAAGTTGCACTTCGAACATTCATCAATCAGTAGGAAAAAATACGCATCGAATTAAAACTCCCAGCAAACTCCAACACCTTAGGGCTTTTTCCTTTTACAAGTGACATTTTCTTCCACTGAAAACAGAACTACTTGTGCAGGTGGTTTTTAAACACAAACAGCTGCTTCATGGAAATGCAGTTGGGGAAAATTATTCAGAAAAAAAGGCAAAGGCAAAGAGAAAGCCATGGGTGTGGAGCAAGAATCCATACTGCCCCAAATCCCAGGGAAATATAGGAAGCGAAGAGAAACCTAAGATAGTAACAGTAAGTGGAATTTCCATTGCACTGGTCCCAATAAACACACTGGTTAAAAACATCAAGGGAGCAAGGCAGTAGGTGTTGTGGGGGAAAGCGTGGTGGAGGGCTATGGCTCGTAAAAAGCTGCTTCATCTTTCAGTGTCAGAACAATGCCCGGGTGTATGTTGAACTGTGTTATCAGCGAGGGAAGCAGAGCAAGGCTGGGATAAACAGCACCAGACAGCCAGGGGTTTGTGGTCACAATTTACTCCTGCCTTTCCAGATAGTTCAGGCAGTAGGTGTTGTGGGGGAAAGCGTGGTGGAGGGCTATGGCTCGTAAAAAGCTGCTTCATCTTTCAGTGTCAGAACAATGCCCGGGTGTATGTTGAACTGTGTTATCAGCGAGGGAAGCAGAGCAAGGCTGGGATAAACAGCACCAGACAGCCAGGGGTTTGTGGTCACAATTTACTCCTGCCTTTCCAGATAGTTCCTCCTTTCTTTCTGCTTCATTTCAATCTGTCCATCTTTTAAAAGGTCCTATAGGAGTGAGCTGCTTTTAGCACTGTCATCATAATTTTAATCACTAATACAATGTTTTTTGGCTATACAGTATTTAAGAAAAACCTCAGTAGTTGTATTGTGGCCAGACTGAGGTGAACTACCAAGATCACAGACAAACATTGCTGATCATTCCTTATTCTACCACTTTGCCCTGTAACATCTCTGAACCCTCTATCACCTCATTTTTCCATGCACCCCTTCGAACAGAAACTACTATCTTCACTTTCAGGGCACTTTGGTGTGTGCCATTACCACATAGGGAGACAATGACAACTCCCCTTCCAATAACAGACTGCAGAGGCAGCCCTTGAAATGCTGCATTTTCTCCATCCTTGCCCTCCAGATGGAGGAGGCTCTCCCTGCAAATACCCCCAAAGCTATTTCACTGGGCTCCTCCCAAGTCTTCTTCAAATTCCTCTTTGAATTCATAAGGATTAATCTCCTGGTGTGTTACAGCTGCTGTCAAGATGACAAGTCTTGGTTTTCTCCTCTCTTAGATGCATCCATTAATGTTCTTTTTGACTGACAGGTCCTAAAGCCAGAACCATCTCTATGCCCTTTACTCCCCATCTAGGTCTCCTGCCTTCTGCTGTCCTAGTTGTGAAGCCCCCAAAATATTTGAGTAATGAGCAAAAAAAGTAATTCATAAACCTTTTGCACACATAGGAGGTTTATGAACTCAGCTAATACGAACGGGCCCACTGCCACTTTCCTACCTGAGCAAGTGTAATGCCACTGCAATAAGAACCACAAAGTGTTACCCAATACTTTTCCTGGTGTCGACAATGTATAAAATACTTCATGCACAGACATGAAGATGGAATCTCCACCTTGGGAACTGCATTCCAGGAAAATTACATGAGCAGAGAAGAGGTGCAATGAAAGCCAATCTGATGCTGCTGAAGGCACACATGTAACTTGTTAGTTCCACCATTATTTCTCCTTTTCTCTATACTCTATTGTGTTAATATTCTTTGGAGGCAAGTAGTTTGCAACAGGATAAGCTCTTCTATCAAACCGAATCATATCAGTAGTATCCCAGCCTGGGGAGGTCCAAGTGCCATATAGCTCTGGAAGGTGTGCAATCCTTGCAGTAGACAAATCAGTAGCAAAACCTTAAACCTTCAGGAACACAGAATAATCAGTTGGAATATTAACGTGCTGGTAAAATGATTAAAGTTTGGCGTTACACATATTTTCAAATGTACTGACACTTCATTCTCATAAAGACCAGCTCAGTTATGTTTGATTTGTGTTCATATCCTATGATGTGAATATATTTGCTAAAAATTGCTTAGTAGTAAATCACCATCACAGAAATAAGCTTATATTTATTTTTAGCATTCATGAATTGCATGATGTTGGACCACCATATATTTAACACCTCCGAAGAAATCCAACCACAACTTTTGAAAGCAACACCTTTATATATCATTATGGACATTGTTTCCTTAACAGTTAATCACACACTCTCGAATCATGTGATTTTTACCTTAAGAGAGAAAAATGAATGACACTATAGCTTGAAATGAAAAGCCCTCTACTTGACCTTTCATGTGAAAAACCACACTGGGCTGGGTCCTGAGGGTGCTGAGCACTCTTGCCCATGCACTGAGCACCCTTGGCTTCAACTGAAGTTGAAGGCATTCAACAACTTGCCGGATCAAGCCTGTAATCACTAAAAGCTCTCTCTAGAGTGACATAAATATGGACAGTCACTTCACAGATTTAGTCCAGCATTAGGGTTACTTTAAAACCAAAGCTGTCGGAGAAAATGTTGGATCTATGATATGACTTTGAACCCAGGTCACTAAAATCTTTCCCCACGCAGCATCTTCTTTGGGATTCTTAAGAAAGCTAAACCTGCAAAGACAAATATTATGGCAACAAAAATAAATGTGTGAGTTTTTAACCTTTTCAGGGAAAGTAATTCCTTTATTGGCTGCAGCTAAAACTTCCTACCTTTCTTTCCCTTTTTGTTGTATCTGTGAGTAATTTCTTCAGTCACATTGTTTATAAGAAGTGAAGTTATTCGTAATCATGCCTTAAGAGTATGTACACAAACTGGACATCCTAATAGAGCACTATGTATTAAATTCCTGATTGTTTGACATAAATTCTCTCTCTTTCTTTTACTCAGACAGGAAGCTTCCCATTTATTTACGAATAGGTTAAGACCCTAGTCATGTTCCTAACTGTGTTCCTAAGTGCTAACATATATTAAGTAAATTTAGAGCCTCTTCTGCATAGGAAACAAATTAAACTGGTTAAACATGGAGAAAGACTAAATGTAATCTATCTTTTGTCATGTTTATGATATCGGAACGCATCTTATATGAATGTTCCAATTTGGCTGTTACAGCAGATGGGTTGCTTATGATAAACCACAACTACAGACAGAGAATGTGATAATATAAATCATAAAGAAGATAAATAATGAAATTCTTTGAAATAACATTGGTTAAATATTTAGACATTTGGTTTCCAAGCTTGCTTGCACATACGAAATAGTATTCTCTACCGATGGAAAGAAATGCTCTCAACAAGAATCATATTGGGCCAACGAATAAGGTCTACAGGACTTACTTGCATTTACAGACTTTGAATTTATATAAAATTTGTGTACACAGCAAAGATATTTAGTCTCAGGGGAATAGCCCTGGATGGAAACCTGCATAAAAAGTAAAGGCACCCATGACTGAGCTATTTTTCCTTAGGTCAAGGCACACTGGAGCGCTCCTCTGTGCTTCTTTGTGTAAAGTGCTCAAGTCTGGGGAAAAAGTGAAGTCTTGTCTTTAACCTCCCTAATTTATAGCTGGCCTAGCTAAGGCAGGTACCAAACCTCAAAATTATTACCAGGCAGAACTTCAATTTTCCAATTCATAAAAGTCCTAGAAACCTGGTTTCTACCAGTAACTTAAGAAGGAAGATTAGTGTGCAAATCCAATGAGGGAGACACGCAACTGAGCTTACGACTGCACCAAAGAAAGTAATCCACTCTCATGGATTTTATTTTTACTGGAAGCTTTACACATTTCAAAGGTAGCTATCGAGTCCAAGTTTCCCTCAGAGAGAGATTAGACTCCTTGAATGCAGCCCTCATCATCCTCACCCAGATGTTTGTAGAAAATGGGAGAATTGCCCCCAAGAGATGTCTCTCTTTTTGAACTGATAATCAATTTAAATTACTGAACAGTAGATGGCAAGTGTAGGTTAGATGTCTAATGATGGCACTTTATGTGGCTAATGATGGGGATGTTTCACGACAATCTTGGTCTTTCAGTTTTAAATACCACTTGTGTATTTTGCTTGGTGAGTGCCCAAAAGAACAAAGCTTGAGCACTCAGCAGCTAACCCAAAAACCATTTATGAACTGGGTTAGAAAATGGAGCCAAACCTGTGCCTCCTGCCATGAAAAGGATACCTGCTCTGATTTTATTCAGAGTAGGGCTAACACTTGTCTTTTTCTGAGTTTTCCATGAGACATGCATCATTTTATATCACTTGTGGTTAGGTTCTGTTTAATCCCTACAGCAGTGAAAGCAACTGAGGTATTCATTAAACAGAGATATTGGGATATTCACAATGGCATGATTCCTCTGCCCAAATCCGGGCATGACTTATATCCCAGGGATCAAAGGGATCCCCACAACCAAGTGCAGGCAGCCAGTATTCCCCTCCCAGGAACTGACGCACGATTAAACGCGCAGAAACTGGAGCACACATGGTGCCCCTTCCTTTTAAATTAAGGATCTTGCCTTTTTAAATGAAGTGATTATGATGAGGGCAGTGGGATTAAGAGAGGACCGGGGCCTTTTGTGTAGGTGGTTCCCTAATAGGAGACTTTCTAGCAAGAGAGCACTATATATTCTTCAGGCTCAAAGCTAAAGTTCTATTAAAACCAATTAATTCATTGAACAGGCTTGTATCGCTTTACAGTGCCTGGGCCTCTGCTTAGAAGAAATCAATTGTATGAGTACAGCTGAGAAATAACCACTATAATAGATGTTTTAGCTCTTGCTTTTACTTTTCTCTGATAGCCCTTAAGGTGGTCAGAGGTAAAAGCTAAAGATGCATTGTAGCCTGAGGGATGATTGAATGAAAAAATGGGGGATGGGAGCAGAGCTATGCTGATAGACCAATTTCCCACCACTGCAAGCCAGCGCAATTGATTGATGAATCCTTGCTCTGTCAAGAGGCAGCCCTTCAGATTTGATCACATAAATACTCATTCAACTCAAATTCTGCTTGACAAGCCTCAGACAGCTTTGTTCTGTCACAGATATCATTGGAAGGAAAATGCTCCATTAATCATCCTTAATTAACTTTACCATAGTCTGCTGGAACCAATATGTTCCCTGGCTAAATCCCTAAGACTTAGCTAGATTTCTGTAGTTATCAAATAGAGAGTTGTTTTTAAAGTTCCTCTCCCTTATTCCTGCTAACTACAGGAAATCTTTCCCTGCCTGTTTTCTAGGAAGTCACTTGCATTGATCAGGATGTGGCTTAATCCTTTGACAGTTAAGCTATTTTGCCAGGGACACACAATTATACCTATTTGTGATTATAAAAGATTACTCTTACATCCATAATAAGTGCTAAGGTGTTGTGCATCCAAAACATCCCCTTGCTTTTGGTCTGTGAGAAAGCTTTGTAAATATAGCTAAAAAACCGTAAACACATATAAAGAGGGTCCAGGAAGAAAAATAATAGTCAGATTTTGGAGACAACTAGAAGTAATAGATAATATTTCAGGTGCAAAGCAGGTAGAGAGCTCGTTAGCCTGGGCTGCCACTATCTCTTCTCACTCAGCAGTTTTGTTCTGCTGAGGATCTGGACAAGGCCCTGGGACCACTGTTTTTTCACCAACAGAAGGTATCCTCAGATGGCTGCAGCTATTGATGGGTGTCCTCCATTCACAGGGATACTCCTGAAGCACACAGAAGGGCATTTACCACATAGAGCAGGGAGTATTGTTCTACTGATAATATTTCTTTCTTTCTGACACCTTTCTGATGTTTTCTTTTAATGAGGTGAGAACCCTATATTCCTCAGGGATTTTCAATGGGACTTGAGGGGTCTAACACTTTGTCAGATTGGGGTCTTGTGCTCCATGTGCTACACAGAGACAATCAGAGCAACAGACCTTGCAAATAAATTCCATACTCCCATTGATTGGGATACATCCCTGTGAAAGGATTCACTGGAGATGAGGAAAGAAAATATCATGGAAGCCATTTGATTAAATAGAAACAAGTATGGGAACCATTCTTTTAGTGAAACAAAACCTGGAAATGTTCAAAACCAGATTGGACAGGGCTCTGAGCAACCTAGTCTAGTGGAAAGTGTCCCTGTGCACAGTAGGGGAGTTGGGACAAGATGGTATTTAAGGTTCCTTCCAACCCAAACCGCTCTGAGCAGTCTAGTGGAAAGTGTCCCTGTGCACAGTAGGGGAGTTGGGACAAGATGGTATTTAAGGTTCCTTCCAACCCAAACCATTCCATGATTCTGTGATATTTGTAACTCTTATGAAACCTTACTCAAATGAGCAGCCTTTATTCCTGAACATTGTATTACTGAAAGCTTAGGAGAACATGGGCTATCTGCATTACATGGGTGAAACTGAGTACAAGCAATGAAAGATAACCTAAATTGTGAGCAAATATAATAGTAAAAGCTGATGTTTCATTTATTGTAAATAAAAAATAAAAAATTTAAAGTAAACACTGCAGCACAGAGGGGGAAAAGATCATACTCTATCCCTGTATACGTCACAAAGCTTCTGCTTGCTCTGGGGAGAAGTCACTTTGTGTTATGCTCTCTACCAGCCTTGGACTGTGGTCAATTTAATCAATGCTCCTCCTGACGGCAGCACTGCTCAGCCGAAAATGGAAGTGACCATTTCAAGCTGTGCACTCCAAGTAGCCAGCTGGCCTACTTTAAAGTCTCTGGAAACTTGACATACTAACGTTTTCTTTACAGCACTGGATCTACTAGTTATAAAGGCATCTTCTCAGGTTATACAACAGAAAAAGGCAGATGCGTAAATCAGGGCTACCAAGTGTTTGCACACTCAAGGACCAAACCAGAGAAGCATCAGCTGGCAGCAAAATGACAACTATTTGGGTCCAGAAATGAGAGATATTTATATTAAAAATGGGAACAACTTATGTTTTCTTGTCTTGTCCTCAGGAAGAGCTGAAACTTGAAGAAACAGTCAAAGCTGGGACCTTTACAACTAGCATAAAACTTTCTGTAGGGTTGGGTTTGTTTTGCCCTCAATGCTCCTTTCCCCTTCCTTTGCCTCTCAGTTCCTTCTCCTTTCTCCACACACTTGTCTCTACCACTCTCTCTCTTTTCTGCTTTATTTCTTCCATTTTTAACCAATATTTTGCAAGAATTTCTCTC
>NW_008675813.1:26624-36111 GCF_000695815.1 Acanthisitta chloris
AGCTGCCTCTCTCAGCTCCACAGGGTTGCAGGTTAGGTTCTCCCCTCATTTCAGCATAAAGGTGGTAAGGGAGAGGAGAAGGGCAAGATAATTAAGGTCTCAGGGGGAAGGAGTCTTCCAGCTATAGAGCCTGCCTAATTCCACCTGAAAAACAATGATAAAGCAGGTTTATCAGCCACAAACCTAGGTTTTGCTCTTAAAGAAGGTTGCAGGGAGGTGGGAGCCCTAGTGATCCTCCTTCTTACAGCACTGGGATCCATGGTTGTCTTTCTTATTCAATCTTGCCTCAAAATACAAACTGATGGACAAAATGCACAACTGAAAGAATACTTAGACCAGGAAACTTAGAAACCAAAATTACATTATCTTTGAGAATGTCCAGTCCATCTTTAAATCACAAAATGAAATAAACAAGATCAGATGTATAGCAAAAAAACCTGTAAATGTCCTTTCTCATTATGGAGGTCAAAGAATACATTAGTTATTTTTAACTAATGTCTTATTCGACCCCATGCAAACTTAAATCAGTTTGGGTCTGACTGATTCAAAGCTGTTCTCTGGTTCCCTGCTCTGCTGTAATAATTGACTAGGCTAGACTTTAGAAAGGTCAAAATAGCAGCCCCACTTCATATTATTTCAGCTAATAACTCAGTTCTTAAATCAAAATTTAAGAACTAATCTCTCAAAGCACTATTTCCTCCCCCTCCATTAAATCCATATGTAATTTCAAATTAAATGATAGATGTTGAAAATCGTTACTTTTTGCTTAATTACTTTTAAGTTACTGGGGGACACAGCATGCGAGTTTGTTAGAAGATCTAGGATTCTCCAAAAAAAATTGGAATTAAGAAAATCTAAGAAAATCTCAGAAAATGCAGCGGCGACTAAAGAACCTCAGGAAAAACAGCAGGCTATGGACAATCTAAAGGAAAAACAGGCAGACACATTGCAGCATCTAAGGCAGGCTCAGAAATGGCTGGGAAGCAGGTCTGTGGGGTAGGTACGGTAGAGCTGATAGGAAGCTTGTCAGCACAGATGAGAGGTGATAGTCACGACAAACAGATTGGGGCCTTCCTTTGAGTGGCAGACAACAAAGGCTTCAAATTAAGCTATCATCACTCTCTAAATATATACATTCCAGGAGGATGCAGCATATGGCTTATTAAGTGCAAATCTAAAGACTGATTCATGCCAACTGTTGATGATAAAATTTAACGCTTAAGTAACTCATTTCTACCAAAGATTTTGATATTAATTTGAATATCCCAAAGCCAAGTGATTAGATTTCATTACATTAGTTTGCAATGTTATATTCACTCACAAAAAAACTTACCCATGTTCAATATACTCTTAATTCATTCTACTATCCTTATCTGACCCTCTTCAACTGAAAATTGGCTTTCATCCCAATGTAGGAATGCAAGATGAAGATCATTAGGAAGCACGGTGGTATGAACAAGGGCTGTCATTTCTCCAAGGTCTTTATGGTCATATATAAGTAAAAAAGAGAGAAGAGTAACCTCAATTGCACATGTAAGAAGAGGATGCTTTGTCCCACTGGAAGTCACCAGTAAACTGATTCCTAAGGATGAGGATGGAAGGACATTTGGCCAAGCACTTCTGTATGCATACCTGAGGACATACGTGGTTGCCTCAAGCATCTCCTTTTGTTTCAGTGTCATAAAAACAGAGATTCAAGTTGGGCATGGCACAATTAGACATCTATTGTAGTCACCAGTTGACAGAATGGGTTTTTTCTCTCCCTCCAGCTCTTACCTCCCCAAAATGCCTTTACTTTTTTTACTTTCAAGGAGATTTTTTTTAAGATGCCAAACGCTGGGCTTTGACTGCTGTTTATGGGATACTTATTTGAGACTGCAATAAACTGCGAGTGGTTTGAGGTTGACTTTTCAAATTGTAACTGCTGTTGGGGTTTTTGTTGGTTTTTTTTCTGCCGAGGGAGCTTTTCTTTCCCACTTCCCCACAGTCACTCTGCACTGGGCTTTTGTTTAGCCTCCCAGCTCAGGGTTGTTTATTTGCACTAACAGCGCCGGCCACGCTCCCCGTGGACTGTTTGTCCAGTGGCCTGTGGAGCCTCCATGACTTTATTGTTGACAAGTGGTAGGTGGGATCCAAGTTTTTGTGGTTAAATTGTTTATTGATAATTACCTGTTAATTACTGCTGCTGCCAGCTTCCTCTAATTAATCATAATCAAGGGTTTTTTTCACTCTTAGAAATAATAATGTGAAAGAGGAGGGATAACAAAGAGGGCAAAAGAAGCAAGAGGGCCCAATTGTGATCTCTCCTTCCTGAGTTTTAAAACTGCATGACTTGATTAATTTAAGGTCTGGCCAGCCCTTGTCAGTGTAAGCCATCAGTATGACAAGGGCATCCCCTCCCCAGGCGCTGCCGGATGGTTCAGATCTGAATCCATACGGGGGATGGATTTGGTGTAAGAGAACCCAACCACACTTCCCCTGAACTGTGGAAAAATATAAACACTTCAGAAAACTTTTTTTTTTTTTGCTTATAAAGAGAACAAAACTGTTCCCTACCATGTCTGAAGAAGGAACATTTTTCAGGGATTTGTTTTTTTGGTGTATTGTTTGGAAGCTGACTTACTCTCTGCACTAAGATATCACCACAAGACATCTGCAGCAAGGCCAAGTGGTACCCTCGGTTGTACCACTCTAAACATATTGCTCCAAATCAGGAAAAAACAGGCAGTCATGACCCCCAACTGTGGAATGGCTGCCTGGGAAGAGACTTCCTCCTCGAGTGTGGACCACCCTTGGCCATTGGGTCTTCCTCCCATGGCTGGTTGGCTCTTCAGGGGCATTCTGATGGCCACAGAATTTCTTTTTAAAGACCAAAACTAAAACTAAGTCCATCTATTTATCCCCTTAAATGCTTTTCCATGCCAATGAACTCTGGCTTGTCTTAACCCCAAGCCACAGTGTTTGGTGCATATGCATTCTTAAGGGGTCCCATAGTAACAGGGTATCTCTTCTGAGGTCCTGCCCACCTAGCAAATTAAGCCTGTTCAGTAATACAGAGCCTGAAATCCAGCACCATTAGCAGCCTCGGAAGAGATATGAAAAATCAAAAGCAACCCAATGCCAAGGGGTACCTACTGATGTATTGTCATGAACACCTTACTAGAAACCATTAAAATTGCTATAGATACAAAAACAAATAACCATGTTTCCATGTCTTGACAAATTTAAACAGTCCCCCCTTTCAGAAGCGTTACAGCTGTGAAGGAACTATATCTTCATTTCAATACATTTATAGAATTTTTATTCTAGGTGACTATTTACACATTTCCTGGCCTAAACAATAGCCTCCCAGCCCCACTGTGCCATGTGTGCATTGGTCACTGCTCAGCATCATCCCTCCTTGTGACTCAGGCTGTGTACAATTGTCCAGACAACTCACACCAGTTTATCATCATTGTTTGGTATAATTGGAAACAGAAGTATTTATACACACCCATGTACCCTACAACTAAATTTATAAAGGCAACTGTCTCTTTTAATCTATAGCATGGCCAGTGTAAACAGTAATTTGAAGGAATATTCAGATTTATTATGTTACTTGCTTAAAGATCAATGTTTAAAATGGATATATATTGCATTAATCCAAACACACAACAAATCATAAAGCTATTTACACAATAAATTTACAATTCCCGCAGACACTTTAATCCTGTTTCTGCTTCCAAGGGCTGCTCTTTTCTGCACACATACACATCCACCCACAAACATACTCCCACACTCACAAAGTACTATTGTAATGTTAATTAACCTAATTTATAAACCACCAACTAGACCCATAACCCCAGCACAATATACTTTTAAACATAAAGATGTGAATTAAAGACACATTAAGGGGAATGGACAAAAGGAAAGAAATTTGGTGTTGGGGCTGACATGTGATCCTGACATCAGCCTCTGGCACCTCTGGTGTCACCTCTCTGCGAGTCAACAGCATCACTTCAGGCTTCAATCTCACTCGTCTCACCTTCCTACGGCTAAGTCATACCCCAAGTTATTTAAACTTCATTTCTGTGGTTTAAAATAATATCCCATTGACGTGGGATCCAAAACTCCTTCAGAGCTAATAAAATGTCACCCTGCCAAACTGAGACGATACGTGCCAACCTTTAGCCTAGTGCGAAATTTTATAACTGAGTTATAAACCCCTCAAAAAACAGGGCTTATAATGGAAAGGCTGACAGATTCTTAACTATACAGTTTCCAGTGGGCTTCTGCTTAATATACTGTATTTCTTCTCCATGAAGATATTAATTTACTTTTTGAAATGTTCATTGCTAAGATTAAGCATGGGGTTTTGAAATGTGTTCACAGGCAATTTATGCAGGCACACAAATGTACTCTTCTCCAGATGTACAGAATACTAATTTGAAAATGATTTATACGCCGCACTGTACTGTACATCCATCCCCTGCTCAAAAGGTTTTCCTCTGACACAACACTGGGATCATCTCATATATTAACCCTCTGATAGCATTAGAAACTCGTTGAAAAATTGATGAGGATTTCGGTCAATGGCATGGGCTGGAATGGATTTTGTGGATTTCAGCAAAATTGCCAAGGATGGCAGAATAGACACAGCATAGACTCATCAACAGGTGAATACACTGGAAAATAAAGGTCTCTGCATGCAAAGTATATATTTCTATGGGAGTACAAGCCACAGAGAGGTTGATAAATACTGTGAAAAGATAGCAGAGATACTAAATCCTTAGGATAACCAGTCCTTAACCTGATGATTTAGTATTTGGCTCTGTACATGCACCATACTGCCCATGGTATTTCCACAGCAGTTCCCAGCTGCTGAGTGTACAGAAGGATGCAAAGATCAAGCCAAAATATAGTAACAGACCTCATGGCTGACATTAAATTAAGCGTGTTACAGACTTACACATCACTTGGCGTGCAAATATTTAGCAACAAATGTCCCTTTTCAGCAATTGAAAATATGTTTAAATACATTTCTACTCTTACACCTCCATGAGGAGCTTGCTTTTCCTTTCTTCACTTGGTCCCCAGCTTCTCCATGTGTAGATGTTTTGGTCTTGCTTAGAAATGTGCTATGTACACATCAATGGTTTGCTTGCATAATATGACCAAAAAAAACCCATATATACTCAAAAACAACCTACCTCAATCTTTTCAAAGGAAAGATCTTTTCATTGAAGCCACATGAATTTCTATATTCACTATAAAAACAGGAGTATAAAACAGATTGGTGATGAGAAAATACACTTGCTTTTGAAGGGTGTAGGTACGGGAGAAGTGAGCAGGATTTTCTTTATATTTGACCACAGTAAAATTTCCTGGGCTTTGCAGCTGCTGCTCAATCTCATGTGGCCTCTTGGAGCACCATAAGAGAAATAGCACCGGACACCTGAAGGCTCATTCAGCACTCACAGGAGATGAGAGAGAGAATTTATAGATACAGTGGGTGAGATTTCTTGTAGAATATAGTCTGCTTCATCTCTACCTCAATTTTATCAAAAATATACTCGCAGTCAAGGTGAGTAGTTCCCACAAGAGATAGAGAAAGCCAAATATGTGCACTATAAACACACAACCCTAAACTGCCTTAAAGTAAAAGGAGTAGAGGAAAGCTTTGAACTCCCCAGGAATCCTTCTGTTGTTTGAATTGCATGTTGTGCTGTGGACGTTAATAAAATTAGTCCTTTGCTATGGACACCAATGCTAAACCAAATAATTCATCTTGGAAATTTGCTCAGAGGACTGTTGGAAGTGAAGCTTTTGTTAATTATGACAGGGGAGCAGCCTCCCTATTTTTTTTTAAATCAGTGTCTCAGAAAGCCTGGGGAGGTGACACCAGCCATGCCAGACTCACATAGCTAGCAACTCCTGTAAGCATGTGAGCATCCTGCAGACCTTGCCCTGCAGCAGGTGCCATGGTCCTCATGACAAAGCCATGCAGACCTGGATCCTCATGGATCTAGTAAAGATCTGATTCACAGTATTTAATAGTAGCTTGGTCACAAGCTACTTTTAACTTTCACCATGAAGATTTTTAGTCATTGCTAGACAACTTACCACAAACATAGAATTTGAATGTAATTGTGATTTTAGAAAAGATAGTATATCCACTAGAGGAGATGTCGTAATTTGTTCTGTCAACTAAGAGAACAACTTCAGTAGAAAACTATTTCATCTGCCCCTGGTTGAGATGATATATTTTATTTGAAATAATTTCCTCAGCCTGTGTCTGGAGGGTGAAAACTGACTTGTTCTTATTTATCTTTCTTTTGGGGCTGCATGAATTTCAGACTCATGAAAGTGAGCAACTGATAGCAGTTAAGCCAGGGAGAGCGTTGGCAGGTGAGCTCAGAGCTTCCACTGTGCTGCCAATGTGCCTCCACTGCAGCCCCAAATACCTCTATATTCTAGGGAATAGCCAGTCTTTAACAGGCACTGCCACTTTTAAAATACCAATAACCGTGATCTATGACTTGGATTTCCTATGGAATGGCAACTAGATTGGTTTCAAAACTACTTCTCCCCTACCTACATTAAGGGTTTGTCGAACACCCTTTGCTGCAATATCCAAATAGTAATTCAGATCATTCATCCCCAAGCAGGGGCACTGAAATGTTGGGTGCCTGCCTGGTGGAAGAACTCCAAGGGACAGCAGGACAGCCAGAGATGTGCCTTTAAACTACAGAGGAGAGCAGTGCAGCACCCCAAAACAGCAGCTGCAACAACCAGCCACAGGAGCAAGGACTCATTTAATACCGAGAAATCACAACTCTCAGAACTTAATGAGGAACCAAGGCATGCCTAAACCAGAGATGGAAATGTGGCTTTCCAAAACTCTCTCTTGTGGTGGGCACATCTGTAGGTACCACAAAGTATTTTAGCTTAATTCTGCCCAAGGTTGAGCTTGGTTTTGTGCTGTGAGGTTGGGCTTAACCTCGGGTACTGCTGAAATATATGGTGGGGACCATTTTCCAGTAGCCACTGGACTCGGCCTTATATGTTGTGCTACAGCTTAGGCAAAACATTACAGCACAGTTACAAAATTACAGCAGTTTCAATTGCAGTGGAAACACCAACAGGACTTTATAGGAGCATCCTGAAGACACCAGTACATCTCGTGGTCAGTAAACAACACAGAGACCTGAATTCCATTTGTTTATGTTAGTTCTGGTTTGGAAGGTATAGGTTCTCACTGCGTGGAATATTCATGCCATGCTGTTCCTTTCAGCCAAGGTTTCCAATGAATAAGGAACAGAGAAGATGGTGCTCAGCCCCTGTGAATCATAAACTATCAGTTTTCAGTGCAACCAATCACCTTTCCTCCACGTTCTCCTAAGAACAGGTTTTATACTGTACATGAAACCAAAGGTTGTTACGTATCATAAGGCAGAGATGAATCAGTTAGGAAGAACCCATTAAACATGAATCCATGGAAATCCTCCTTTTTTTGTTGTTGAATATGCCTACAATAAATGTTACAGTGTGACTTGCAATTTCCTCAAGTTCCTTTTCTCAGAACAATGATGGTTGGCAGCAGCTCAAACTGCTTCAGTAAACTTTGCAAGATAGAAAGCAATTTAGTTTCCCTTTAAGACTTGATTGCTAAAGTTATGCTCATTGATTTCCAGCCTCATAATTAAAATTCCTCATTAAACATGCTTGACATCTGAATGTGATTCCTTTTACCTGCTACTGCTACCTTTTTTTTCCTTGTGATACCATTTCATTACAAAAGAACAATAGATTTCCTTTCAGGGTAATATAAGGGCACAGTGAGTAATGTACTTTCTATCCTACAGAAGGCCTAATATTGTTAATTTGCTAAATCAATTAAAAGAAACCACTTTGGAGCACGACACAAGCCCTGCATATGGATCACATCAGCCATAATGTGCAGGAGTTCAAAGGCTGGCATTTCGCCCTAGTTGGCACCTAACAGTTTACTCCAATCCAGGGAATTTGGCTCTTGATTTCAAACAAATGCATCCTGAAGGCTTAAGGCCAGGAGTAGCTCTGTGTGATTTATGTTTCATACTTTCTCATAACACAAAACCTAAAGAGCAAAAAAAAAATAAAAAATAAAGTTGTTGTTATTATGGGGCATTTGCTGCAATGTTCAGGTAAACACAGAATTACTCAACTACCCCATGCACCTTGTGTTGCTTAATATGAGCTTGTCCTCTGAGCAGCTGTTTGGTTCCCTAGAATCCTCCTCCTCCTGCCAGCTCTGTCAATGTGAGATGGCAATGACCTATTTGTAAAGGGTTTTACTGTCCAGGTCAAACTCACACACGAGCACAACCACCACCATTCCTGCAGCAAGGAGACGGTACTGGCTGCACTGGAAACATCCCACAGAGCCCCAGATGTGGAAGCAGCCACAGGAGTATGGGAACCTCACACCCCCTCTCATCTCAACATCAGCCCACCTTCTTCTGACCACCCTGGAGGAGCATGTGCCTTTGGGTGAAAGGGTGTATATCCCCCAAAACTGAAGGATATTGATGGGGTTAGTGCACCTCATCTTGGCAGGGGCTGACTTCAAGTGCCTTCAGAGCACCACAGGATTTCTTAGGCTCAAGCACTTAGCAAAGGAGGAGAAACTCCTTTCCCAATCATAAAATTAGCAATGGGAGAAGTTGAAAATGACCGATTTAAATTTATAGGCATAGTTAAAACAATAAGTACTGCCTAATATGCCAAATTCCTGGTGCAAAACATGATGCCAGAGCTGATTTAAAAATTAAAATAGGGAATAGATCATTGCTTACAGAACATTTAATTGTTCTGCAGTTTAAGAGAGCAATTAAATGCTCTCTTTTAATTTTCTTTTATTTTCAGATGGCTGTCCAAATTCCAATTTAGAAATCTAGGAATCCAGTTACCATTATCAGCGGAGCACTAGGTAATTAGCAACATATTGCCATGCAGTACTGCAATCCAGTGTCTTTTCATGAAAAACAAATAAATATGTTGTACAAGTGTGCATTGCTGGTCCCCAAAGTTGGTAATGCCCAATGAGCATGGATTTTCTCTCCTGCATAGGAACATAACACTTGTTTATAGCAGTGCCCAGTGACAGTAAATGTGCTGTCAGCATTTTCATTACAAGCCCTATTTTTCTATGGTTTATAACTTGGATTTTTTTTGCCCCCCCCAAAAAAAGTGGATGTAATGCTTATAGACTTGATAGTGTGAATATTTTAAGTCATGCTAAGATGAAATTTGGTACCACAGGCTGTGAATGTGAAAGTGAGGGATATTAATTCCAACAGAGGTTGCAGAAATAAAAGCTTGAAAAAAAAATGACAAATAAGCATTAAAATACACCAGTTTTATGACACATATTGGTAATTTTTTCAGGTCACAGATGTGCTCTGTGGGGAATCTGTGATTACTCCTCACATTTGTCCTTTCTCTGAGAACTTCTATCGACTGAAAA
>NW_008675813.1:36140-42951 GCF_000695815.1 Acanthisitta chloris
GCTGGAAGTACAGACATCATGTCCCTGACAGAAAAAAAAAATCCAAACATTTCAAGGAATTCTTACATAAATAACATCAGAATTCTGATTGACTTCAATGACACTTGGACTACACTGAAAGACTGAGATTCAAGCATCATACACCACAAAAGAGACTGGAGTGTTGGCACTGCAGACCTGTAACAGCAACTATGTCTCTCCAGGACCAGTTGTGGACAGGATCAACCTAGGCAGGGGGTAGGTTCAAGGCAAAAGAGCACCATGACCCAGAACTCTCCCTGGGATGTTCATTTCCAGTGCACACACAGTAATCCTTGGACATTCTGGGTAGAGGCAGCAGACTCCATGCAAATGATGAGGAGTGAACATGAAAAGCAGATGCTAAGAGCTGCTCAGGAGCAGTCAGGACAGCAGACAGAAGAGGTGGCATTACTACAGTGATGCTGAACCACAGTCACCCCAAAAGCTGCCACCAGAGAAGGGAGTGTTGTCCCTTCTAACTTAAAAACCAAGAGACCACCAGGTCTCTTATTTTGGAGTGTGTGTCTTGCTGAGGAGCTATTTGGCTGTGTCTAGTGTGGGTGATCCTGCAGTATATCAGGGAGACACAGGACATATAGCATGTCTCCGCTCTTTGTTTTTTCTAGAAAGGAAATCCGTCTGCATGGTCCCCTGGGAGCCACGGGACACTCCACTGGAGACCTGATAACCACGGGATGAGGACCTTTGCCATTCATTGATGCTGGCTGAATGTGAAGCCAGCCTTACGGAGGCACCTTGAGCTGTGTGAGCAGCAAGACATTTATTCTGACTTCTCTGATGGATGAACTCACCAGCAGGTCCAGCACATGCTGGTGGAATGGGCCTGGGCTTGTCTCCCTTTGAGATTGCAGGAGGTTGCAAGTGACCCAGAAATTTGGCATGTTACAAACAAATTGCCTCTTCCAAGCAGTATGCTTGCTAAATAGCCACCCAAATTGGCAGGTCTGTTGGGGGAAAGGTGGAGCAGAATCCCCTGGGTCAGGAGTGTTTGAGATCTGCAGTCAGCCTTCCTTTGGACCTGCAGTGCATCAGTTGTGCACTTAAATAGGAAACAACAGAGAAGTAACAGTGGGAATCCTCAGAAACTATCCCACTCCCAAGGCTCCAAACTCCAAGGCTCTATTTTTTCCCATAGTAAACCATATTTTAGAATAATGAATGCAAGATGGAGGAGCAGAAATGGAGGGAAGGGGATGGGTGAATCTTTGCAGGCTCATCTCTGACCGTTCCTGAGCATTATTCATTTCCTGGAGCTGCATCCATGGGAAGCAATACAGTCACTGCTCTTTGAAATATCCAAATGTACGAGGCATGAGGGAGTTCTCTTTGTTACCACATCATTCACATTTTTGAACTCTATATCATCCCTATGCTTTAGGAGACTCTTCTCCCAAAGTAAACAAATTTTGGTGGGGCTTAGTGGAATCTTCTGTGGCAGACAAAGTGATTTTTAAAAACTGGCATTTATGAAGAAAATCCCCCGCTTTGGAACAGGTCCATGTCAATCAACTGAGCACAATACATCTAAAATGTCTATGGTCTCAGTATCTTATCATTAGCAGGAGGGAAACACAAGTTTTGAAGGTGAACCTTGGCATCCAAATCCCTCATTAAATCCTGTCAGTTCTTGCAAACATATGGGTATATTTTATGCAATTGAACCATGCACATGTAAGTGAGCCTGGAGCTGCATTTATCTGCACCAAATCAGGACTCATGGCAGATCCCAACAGGATCTTCAGACCTCTTCTGTCTCATAAGATGCTCTGCTGACCTCCTCTCTCTCCACAGGATGCTCTCAGTATCCTCTATCTGCCATTTTTCTTTCTGTTTCCAACCTATCCACCTGTTTGTGTGATTTCCTTTTTGTCTTCAGAGCCTGTGCACATCACAGAAGACCTTAAATGCTTCTGGCAATGCAACTGGGAAGCATTGAGGCCTTTAAGCAATGTTCCCATAGTAGTACATGGGATCAACACTGATCCAGGGACAGAAAGCAGAGCACAAGTAGCCTGGAAAACCCCTGAGCTGGGATAGTCAGGGGAATACACTGACTTTGGAAAAATCCTTCTTTTCTGATCCATTTCTGTGCCTCAAGCACAAAGAAATGTTTGTTCATAGTCCTGAGGCATTAAACAGCACAGATTATCTCTAGAGAGAATCAAAGGTGAATTTGATACACAGCGTTTACTAAGGAAAATCTGAGAGAGGTGACAAACACAACCATAGGCAAAGATTTTAAATTAATTTCAAAGCAGATCTGTCCTAGAAAGTAATTGAAAACATACCCAGCTCTTACAGGCACATAGGAGCCTTGCCATTCCTGTGTGAGACAACCCCAAAACAATCCATATGGGATCCTGACCAGTCACATGACTTTTAATACCCATATGATGGCACTAAAATGGCCTGTTAGATTTACAGTGCCATTAAACTTCCAAAATAAAAGAAAATAAAGAAGAAAAGAAGAAAAAGAAAGAGAATGAGAAAAATAAATAAAAAGAATGATAAGCAAAAAGAGAAAGAAATTAAAAAGAGAAAGAGAAAGAAAAAGAAAAAGAGAAAAAGAGAAAGAAAAAGAAAAATAAATAGAAAGAAAAAGAAATAGAAATAAAAAGAAAAAGACAAAGAAAAGAAAAAGATAAAAGAAATAGGAAAAGAAAAAAAAGAAAAAGAAAAAAGGGTAAAGAAAAAAGAAAAAAGAGGGGGAAAATGGAAAAAGAAAGAAAGAAAAAGAAAAAAGAGGTAGTCTAACTGCTGCTGGGTTTCGGGTAACCAGTCCATGAGGAAATGCTGACAGGGGTCACTGTGGCATAATCTTTCATTCAGCCCCAAAGCTGTCACATCCTCCCCAGATGTCTGAAACATAGATATAAATTTTCATTATCCAGCAGAATAGGGGCAGAGGTACACAAAATGATTTTTTTACCAATCAAATTATAGCTCATTGCCAGATTATGTGTAAACACTAATTTTGTGAAGTTTTTGTGTGGTCATTTATCTACACCCACATTTTAGTAGCACTGCTGAAGCTGAAAAAAAAAGGAAGGTTTTACAAATTTAATTTTTGTCTTCATAATCAAGTTGAGGACACATATGAACTGAATAAAAAATTAATACTGTTATGGAGGAATTTTGTCTCACCCACCTACACAGTGAGATCACAGTTTTTTTAATGAACACACAAAAAATGAACCCCTTTAAAGGGATGAGGAAAACATTGCTGATGGTGTATAAAACTAGACTGAGGTCTCTCATAGGATTCTTTAAAATCTCAGTATTTTTCCCAGGTTGATCATTTCTTAGCTCCAGCACAGGGTCACACCAGGGCACAGCTGAGCAACTCCTCAGGAGCTCTGCAGAGCCTGGGCACCGGTAGCCAAGGGCTCCAGTGGACAGCCCAGCCCTCACCAAGCAGAGGATGAGATCTCTGCTACCTGAACCAAGGAAAACAACCAGTTTCCAAGTGGAAAATGGAAATGTTTTGATTATGGAGAGAAAGAACTGGTTGTATCATAACATTTTATGATTCTACATGGTGAATTCAATTAACTGTTAGAAATACACAGCTTACCCAGATCCTAAGTGGTTAAGATAAATATCTTACTTCATGACCACCCTGATGACAATAACCACTGGCTAACCTGGTTGTTTAAGCAGGTAAAATATTCCTTACAGATGATGACTTTGCAGCAGTATAGAAATATACATTTTGCTCTCTGACCTTGCTGTGTCTTCAAAAAAGCTGAAGAAATAGTTGGACTGGTGGCTTAGTGCACAAACTGAGGGAAAGTCACAAAAATGACATTTCCTTTTTCCTTGTTTGCAAGACAATGATATTCATATTTCTTTATGCAAGACAATGACACCAATAGTTCTCTTTGTGTCAGGCGGAAGTTGCAAGGCAGGATCCCTGTAACATCCCTGTGAAAGGCTACTAAGCTCAGAAATGCAAAGTCTACATTATTATCTTGTTTATTATCTTGCTTTGGGACTGTACCAAATGCTCTGCAAGTTTGGTTCACTGTCACCCTCTTACGATGAAAGAAGTGCCTTCAGTTATGAACTGCTTCGGATACACCAGATTAGAGTTCAAAGACTGTTCCTTGCATTAGCAGTAAATGCAGGAATTCTGTAGCAAAGTGATATACTTACTGTGAGCTTTTGCATATCACTTTGCTATTTCACTCCATAACCGCTGTGCAGTAGTTGGAGCTACTGTTTGAACCTAAGCTCCCTATGAGTTGAAAGTTTGGGGCATGTTTATTGGATAACTCAGATTCTTTTCTATTAACCATCAGCAAACACTTTGTATATGTCACAAGCCTCCTACTCCCTTCCAAGAGCCGGGGATTTGATGGAAGGAGGAAGAAAAACATGGCTATTACAGATTTAATGCATCCCCCGGAAGAAGTAAAGCTTGCCCAACTTCTATTTCGTACAAGGGATATTGAGAAAACTCAATATTCTCATTTATTCTGGGAAATTCTACTTGGAGAGGGAGTTTTATGGATGTCAAGAGCCAGATTTCCCACTGTAACACTCTGGCAGTAGATTTCTCCTATCTTGGACTCAGGCAAAGCTGAAGGAGCCAGCTTGGCCACCTCCCTGAAATGGTGCTCCCCACTCTCCCACAACAAAGTACCACATCAAAAGCTGTCCCAGCCGGGGAACATCAGGAAATGCGTTCGGGCAAGAGACGTCTAAGCAACCCCACCCCCAGCTCACACTCCCTGTGTCCAGGGACCTCTGTCTTGGGCCTATGATTTTATTAAAAAATCCCACAACAAATTCCTGCTTTTGGTACTACGCAACCAGCTCACAAAATGATGCTAGGTCTGCTTTAAATTAAAACAAAAGTAGCAGCAGATAGGATCTCTGATACATACTGAGTTGCTTTTCTCATCTAAGATTCTTCCTCAAACAGCTAAAAACAATTAGGATAAATGAGTAGATATAAAGGTCAGCAGTACAAACAATTCTGGGAAAACCAGATAGCTCACTGGATAGTTCCTTTACTTCCGTCACCGCAGAATGAATAGATACAAGTCCAAACGCACTCCCAGCAATCTGATTAGAAAGATATCCAGAGCTCCTAAATAGCTTTTGTGGTTTCATCTCTTTTTTCCTTACTAGCTGAATTGCCTCTGTGCTGCCAATCCACCCCAGATTTGGCAAGGCTGAGGCTTTGCTGCAGCAGAAATTCTTAGGGTGTTTTGCCATCTTACGGCAAACAGTGCTGGAGCCCAACCGGGAACACCGATATGTGGCATTCTGGCACGTGAATGCCATTCCTTAGGACTATTAGTCATCCATGTAATGTCTAATGACATCACTCTGGAAGGAAATAGAACAAGAGAAAAATCAATGGACAGCAGATACCTACCTATTATGAACTATAATTGTGCATTTACCAGTCTGCCAAGCCATAAATCTGGTAGTTTAAAATCCATTTTAGCATACATTCATATATGTTAGGAGGCTATTAACACAGGGGTGAATTATAGCAAACAGGCTTCTAAGCAGAGTCAGGATATGTATTTTTTGAAATAATTATAGCGTTCAGCACTGTAGTTAAGACTCAAAAGGGTTTTGTATTCCACCGGCTTTCATCCCTAACCAATCACAATGGCAACGAATACATCGTCTCAGATTGCAACTTTCCAGGCCTGAGCTCCTTCTTTGTAGAAAATATTGATCATGAGGGGCAACCTGCAAGGCCCTCACTAGGAAAAACTAGGAAATAATTATTGTATGGGGTTAGGGCCAGACTCAGTTCTTACTGAAATGAGGGCAAGGCCTTTCACTCCTTTTATTTACTGTTAGATTAAACCATTTACAATTCTCAACTCCAAAATGGGCAAGTTAGAAAAGCCTGAATTAGGCCTCCAGAGATGTTTGGAATAGTGTTTGCCTTGGCCAACAGGCAGTATTAATAATTCAGGCTGGTGGAGGAAAGAGCCGCAGCAAATGGCAGATTACACACCAACAGATTGGTAACAATTGTGCAAATACTGCTGTGGTAGTTCAGGAAAAAATCCTTTCTTCTAGCAGTGGCCTGTCACGTAAGGAATCCTTAATAGGTTTTGTATGAACTAATAATAATGATTATTGGTAAAAAAATACAGTTTTTAAAATATGCATTATGACAAGGAATTCATGGGAAATGGATCTTAAAACACTAGAAAGACTACTAATGATAGAGAACAGATACCCACGGAAATTAGTGCATGGTCACAACACCAACCAGAAAAGAAAAAGTAGTAGTACTGCAGAACTCAACTTTTAATTTAATGTTTTTCCCTCATTCTCTTGGTTAAGTCTACCATAAACACTGAAGAGCTTTGGATATCCTATAGAGAGTACTGCTGATGTGCATGGCTCTCCATTCTGATCGTACTGGTTGACTTGGGTTCAGCCCTAGCATTTCCATAAAACATAAGTTGCAATTCCTAAATATATTAGTATTGATGCATATGAGGGAAATACAAAACTGTCCTCTTCCATTTTCCTCAGACTGCAGCCCATAACCACCATCTTTAAAACCCCTTAAACAATAAATGCATGTTCTGCATATTCTTTACCAAAATGGCCTTTTTTTTTTCTGGATAACATATAAATTCCCTTAACTCAGAACAAAGGTAATTCAGTACTTCAGGGATGTATTTTTGGCTTTAGCAAAACTGTAACTCTGATTTCATTATTTTTGAGCCCAATTCCTTAAAATTATAAAGAAACTCCAAAAGTTCAATGTGATTTTAGTACAACT
>NW_008675813.1:42984-59140 GCF_000695815.1 Acanthisitta chloris
CTGCCTCACAGGTTTTGCCAGCAGTATTAGCTCTTCCAGCTGCTCATGAAAAGGTGGTACTGAACAGTCTCACAGTCAGACGAAATAACCTCAAAAACTCTATTACATTTTTAAATATATCTACAATAATAGATACATGAAGCTTATCAATTAATGATGCAACTAAGAGAATACATCTTAAGTATGTTAATAATGAGGGAAAAGCTGGTGAGGAAATAACTGACAGTTTTAGGAGATGTTGCTCTGGCCCTTCAGCATAGGATGTACTCATTGAAGTGTTACAGTGGGTGACAGGAAAGCAGATATTTGTACAAAAATATGGTTATTTTTCTTTACTGCAGCATTTCTTTCATGTCAGGCAGAAAAAGAAGAGAAACTTTACCAGAAATTTCACTGCTGCTGGAGGTAAGTGGCTTGTTTTTCACGACACCCACTCTATTTTTCTGTTATTACATGATCTTCCCCTTCACACCGCGGGACTGAGCGCACAGCCTCCCTGCACACCCTGCCTCTTCCTCCCAAATACTTATCACAGATTGATGATGTGGTGCAGGGCCTATGGCTGACAACATGTGCATGAACTCAGTTTCCACATGGTTAGCCAGAATGTGAGCTCTTGCTTTTGGGGCCAACCATTTAACAGCAATAAATATTTACTTGCAGTATGTGGATTCCTAAGGTCATTTTGCAGCTCTAGCAGTTGCATTGCTGAGCAAGTCTTTCTTTTACAGATGCCTCTTTTTGAAAGACATCATCAGGCTTTTGTGCTTTACTTTTTCATTTAAATGTAGGGACATGCTGAACCCCAGTGCCAGCAATTTTTTATATCAGACCAAACTTAATCAGAACTCTAAATACAGGCATAGGAGCCTAACTTTAGGCTTCCATTTTTAAAATTAATTTCACCCTGAATCTTGCCATAGGTTTTCTGTTCCTGACTCAAGCATGAAGACCTCCAGGATTACTCCATCATCTGCTCATATCAGCAACCATATCTGCATCCTAGTGAGGTGGCACCTCCTCTATCCTGCTATGCCAAGACTGCTTCACAGCTGTGAGATATTTAGAAAGCATAATTGATATTTTCTGTAGTACACCAGCTCAGCTTTGCTATTTGCTCTCTTTCCAAAGCATGCTATGAGCAAACCACAACTAGCGTTTTCTTGGGAGCCAGATTTAACAGCTGGGAGGCCGATTCTGCAGGATCTGGAGACATCAGACAACCTAAACATTGTAGAATGGAGCAAAATGCCAAAAGCAGAGGTGGGACTGGAGGGGGAAATATCTTCTGTAAATAGGCAGTAGAAAGGATTTATGAAAACCTTGGCTTGTGCTCTCCCATTATTGAACTGATCCCAACATAAGAGTTTTGTAATTATGTAAACATAGAACTGAAGAGTTTAATCCAAATCCCTCTGAAAGACTCCTCTTGACTCCAGTGGACCTTAGGTTAGTCCCAAAAACTAAGTGATGGCAAATTCTTGGGATATGAGCAGCATCATCTCTAGAGTACAGGCATTCTCAGCTTGTGGGACAATACTCTCATTCTTGTGTTGCTGAAATTAGAAAACACACGTACTAATCGGATATCTAATATTTTCAGTATATGAAAAAAAACCACAAATTTCAGCTTACTCCAATTTTTTTCAGTTACCAAAGGGGGAAATGGCTTTATATTTTCCTCTGACTCCCCCGAACTGATTCCAACCCTCTCTCAATTTTCTATGAAGTCCATAAGTGCAGGTCAATTTTTAACAAGCTCTCAACGTTTTGGCATCTTCTGTTCCTTTGCAGATCATTTTGATATTTTAGCTATTTCCTGGCCTGCTTTCAGTAGTAGTGTGCAGGTTTTCATATGCTGAGTTGTAAATAATTACACTCCACCGTCTCGGATTTGTCTTCCACATTCCATCTGGGATGAGATGGGCCAAATAATTTCCTGTTTTCTAAATACAAATGATAAATGCCCATATTTGACATAGCTTTCAGTAGTTTTCATGCTGGAAACTTTCCTGATGCTTCTCTCAGTGCGTGATATATAAGGTGTCATGTTTTATTGTGTGAATATCTCAGTGCTCTGCTCCAGTGGACAGCATCTTTTTCAATTTTTTGGTTTTTTTTTTTTATTCTGGAGAGTCAAAATGCTTTGGCAGTTGGAGGATTTAATATTCTAATAGAGGGCAGGAAGTAAGTAAAGCTATGTGACAGAACAGACACTGCCTGCAGTCTAAGTGTGGTGAAGGACAATAATTATCACACCACAGGGAGTGATTAGAGCCACTGAAGCTTGAGCGATTACCCTTTCCTTTGCTGACCCTATAATCAGACCTGGATCTCTAAAGTTATGTGCAACTTTTAGAAGACAAAATCTTAAGGAAAGCATGAGTAGTTCTCACACATCATATGCATGATCAGACAATTTCAGAGGCAAAGCAGCAGAACAGATATCTGTTATACAGCCTCCTTTATGTTATATGTATGCCATTCAACTGCTGCTATCTGTGCAGTAACCTCTAAATAATTAGGAGGAGGAAAAGAAACAGTCATGCAATAGGACAGAGCAGCAGTTCATACTAATAAAAAGTCACTATTTGCCAGCAATGACACGGGGTGCACGGGTTTTCCTCACGAGGTATGTGTAAAAGAAGAGAATGGCACTATCTTAGGCAGCAGTCTTGCCAAAATATTTCACAAGTGCTAGTGTTTTCAGTAGCAGTCAGTGGAGTGAACAGGCCAAAGCATACTAGTAAGAATTAGAAAAGTAATCAAAATAGTGTTTCAGCTTACAAGAAACTGTAAGACAAACCAGTTTGTTAACAGGGTCTTTTGTTCCTGTAATATCAACTATTTATTCAACAACATAAGATAAGAATTGAGAACACAATTGTTCAGGGAAGTCAAAACGTTCCCATTCACCAATTTCTTTAGCCAATGCATGGAGGGAAAAGAGTATCACACGTCGCAGATAAACCTCACTGCATTTACCACTTGCCCTTACCTCACTTCCTTCTGACAACAAATCTAGGGTGAGCAGATAAGATTATAACCCATCTGCTTCATTTTGGAGTGACAGGTGTATACCTTTCCAAAGCTAAAACGCAAAAGCTCTCACTCAGCTCAAAGGCTGACAGGGCTATGTTTATGTTAACTGTCCCCCGCCCAAGGATACAGAGAGGATTTTAGCTGCCCTATAAACTCCTCATTTTTAACCCTAAAAGAGCATAATGAGATAAAGATGAAGGTGTATGAGGCATTGGATGCACTTGGGAGATAAGTCAGTCGATTATCTGTAATACCAGAACAAGCCCTATGCAGCCCGTGTGCAGTATCCTCCAGTCCTTTGGTATGTGCTGGAAACACACTGAAATTATTATCTGAGAGCCCATCAGTCTGCAATTCTGGTCTCAAATACTCATCTGCCAAGATTAGAAGAGTTGGTAGGGAACATTATATTTGGCCAATTTAAAACACTTGACAAGTTAGGTCTGGGTGGGAGGGACACTTCAGATTGGGAAGTCATTTCCAGTATTTCTACTGACTCCAGAGAGACTCAGATCATGGCTTTCAACCCCAATTTCTGAGAGATCCTCCAGCAAATAATCACATTCTCTAGTCGCAGTCAAATATGTGTAGGAAGGTAGACAAGAAACATTTGTCTGATGTCTTGACTCAGGACCTTAGCGACAGCCAGAGAGAATGAGAAAGAAAATCTGTTTGGATGAAAAATTCTTCACTCTGTTTAGGTGAGGAACAAATTGTGCTACTGTTTCATTCTTTTGCCATTAACTGTGTTATCATGTTGCTGGCAGTATTTCTTATTTCAACCTGCTCACCATATGTGCATGTGCTTTCTGTGCTACTAATTGCTTCTTTTTGACAATATCATCTATACGTGCACACCATATTGCCATTTTTATCACTCTAAGCCTATTAATGGCCAGACTTACAGTTCCCAAAGGAATTAATATTAACTAGCTCTCTAAATATTGTTCATGTCTTTCAAAAACTCCTGCCTTTTAGAGCCTGACTCTGGTTGTGTGCAACTGGGCTGCTGTATTTCATCCTCTGGGGCCTGGAGTCTTAACTTTTGAAAGTGCAGCTCAACAAAATTTATGAGAGTAATATTAATAACCAGGAAAGGCAAAAACTTAGGAAAAGTAAACAACTCATTGGCCATAGCTGTTTGCTTACCTAGGGTCAAAATCTGCCCTCAGATATACGTGTGCAAGTTCAGCGGGTCCCATACATACAGATTTCCGTGGAAAGAATTTGGCCTTAGATGACTTCGGAGGTTTCTTTGTCAGTCCCATTTCCCAGAGAACACTGAACACTCCTACATGTATACACCAACTTAGACTTCTCTGCTAGAAAGAAAACAGTTGTAAGGAGATACTCATTTACCAGTGCTCAGAGAACGTGACAGAAATTTGACTAGGAATTTTATACCCCTAGTTAGGCTTAAAAAAATAAATGGTATTAACATGCCACTCAGCAAACTGTCCCCACACTGCTGGGAACCATGCAAGGCAGATAACAAATGTGCAGCAAATGAAAACAGTGATGTGATTCACGGTAAGTCCCAATAAGACAACCAGTCCTAAGAATAGATACCATTTCTATGTAACTTGGAGTGGAAGAATACCAGCCAGCAGATGACTGTCTTGCCCATGGAAGAAATATGAAATTAATATAATCAGAGTGTTTTAAAGCAATTTAATCCTATAACTTTGTACTGCAAAGCAGAGGAAAGGGATTTAAGATGTCATACATGTCATCATGGACCCTGGTGGTGAATGTTGATGGGTATAGCATGTTGGCTTTGCAAATCCCAACTGGGGGAACAAAGGAGGGTCTGGAGGAGGTGAGGCACTTTGCTCAAAGGAGTAGATTACTCCTACATAGCTACTGGAAATCTATTGCTGAAGCCAGATGCTTAATGACTGGATGTTGAAGACCTCAGCACTGCAGCACTTAAATGCTTCTGTGGAGCTGTGTTTAAATGAAAGACCAGCTAGCGGCCTTTTGCAATTTTTAACCTCTCTTTCACAGGATGGTTTGGGTTGGAAGGGACTTTTAAAGGTCATCTAGTTCAACCCCTCTGCAATTGCTGTTAATCAGTATAAATGTTAATTTTCTAGGAAGCCTGTGAGTAGACATGTGGTGGCATGAAGATCTCCATCTCTCTTATCAAGGACACAATGTTTCACTCCACATCCCACTTTTTCTGAAGGGGGTTGGAAAGCTGGACAAACAAACCTTGAAATTTAATCTAGAAAGGATACAAGTGGTGTATGCAAGATAAAGCTTTTTGAGGACTATCATCTTGAGGAACTAAAGAACTGATTTTCATTCCCCTTACTGTCCTAATAAACAGTTGTTTTCCTCACATTTTCTGACCAGGAGATGAGTCCCCTTCTCAGGGGCCTGACATAACAGAAGACAGTTGGAAGACAAATCATGTCTCTGAGGACAATGGCTTATTATGACAGCAAGGAAGCAGTTTAGGAAGGGAAAGAAGGCTTCTTTTTTTCTAATATTGAGCCTAATTACTGCAATGGTCCTTCAAACCATTACAAGATGTGCCAATACTAACTGTGCTCCACTAATTTCTTTATGTCCTGCATTAAAAAACAGACTTGATTGTTTTGTTTGAAGTCTTTCTGAAGAAAGGGATGAATGAAGGAAAGGAAAGGTGGCACCATTTTTCCTTGTATTTTTTCCCTTCTCTCAGCTCATGAAGATACTATAAATTTCTTGACTCTGAAACTCAAACAGGACAAAAGTCATGTCAAAACAACACTGAGGCTAAAAGCAGATATTTTAGATGAACTGATGTCATGACCAGCATTGATTTTTTTTTTCTGTTTTCTATTAAAAAAACCAAAACAGATAGGATACCTTTGCACATACAATTACAGATCCCTAAGCGACAAGCCAGGAACCTGAAGTGAATGTATGCCCTGCTGGCTCGAGCTGCTGTCAGGAAAGCATACTGAAATGAGAATCAAATGGAAATCACTGTTCCCTGATGCAACAGTGTTCAAATGTGGAACGCTCATCTTGACTGATCTAGTTTACACGCATACAAGACTGATTTTGCATGTAAATACAGTGGAAGAGGTGGGGAGGACAAACCAACGCTGACTCACAGTAGAGAAATAAAACTGGACTAGTGGCAAGAACAAGAATCTGACTCTGACCTGTCCCATCCTGATGGAAATTTTGGGAGAAAAGCTCAAAATTCATTGCTGTCATTACCTATCTGAGCCCAAGATAGAATTAACCTCAATTACTCTTAAACTGTGCCACCAGAGCCAGTGCTGGAGCCTGTTCTCAGTGATGCCTGCTCAGCCCATCTCCTGTCCTGGGTCTATAGCAGGGAATGAAATTTCAGCTGCATTTTGAAGCTGAGGATGTCGGTATGGATCCACTTGAGTGTGTGGTCTGGCCAGCAAGCAGGCTGCTCACTTTCATCCATGCTGAACCTTTCACTTGACTTTTGACCTTTCACTTGGCACTGTCCTGTCATTTCCTTGGTTTCACAAATTTTAGCCTCTCACTTGACCTGTGAACTGTGACCTTTCACTTGACCTCTGATCTCATAAATTCTGGAAGCTCATACACGTAATCGCGGAACAAATAAACAAAGCTGCCGCGAGACACTGCTGCTGAATGAAGCCCAAGGGGCCAGGGAGCAGGAGCCCAGCCCCAGCATCCCACCTCACCCCCTGGACTCGTCCCTTTGTTCCAGCCAGGACTGGCATCTCATCAGTGTGAAGCACATTGTACGCTGCCATGGCCATACATCAGCACCAGTGTGCGGTGTTGTGGCAGTGGAAAGGGATGTGGGATTGCACATCCTCTGACTCTGCTATGAATGAAAAACAAAGCTCAGCAGATCCTCATCCACTAACATGCAAAATATCATGACCTGCAAAGTCCTGAAACAGTCTAACCAAATAAAATCACAAAACCAAGTAGAACCCTAACACCGTAGGTGTTGAATCCTTACCACAAGACGAATGAAAAGGGCTCCCCTGAGCCCTTTTCCTGCTCCATGTCAAAGCTAATCCTAAAGGCTACAAATGCAAGGCAATGTTCAGCCTTCAATGCAGCATGACAGCATATGATAAGGAACCCCCCATAAGTCAGCTGGGTAAGATGGTGTTCTTAGCTGTGAACAGGTCTATCTTTACCAAACCCATAGCAGGGCATGTACATAGGATGGCAGAAAGAGTGGCAAAGGTTACAGCTAAATGAATTTTCCAGCTTTTTGAAAAATAAATTAATTTCCTATACAAAGCAATAGTAAAAGTGAAATCTCATAGTCAGTGGTAGCTTTACATAAGGACAAGGTCTTCAGAGAAACTTCAAGCACGTACTTATTCACACACAAGTAAGCTACAAGTGTGCAGGTATTTTAATGGCCTAGTCATTTGTTTTTTCACACATCCCCAATTCTTCTCAGCAAACCTCAGATGTATAATGCAGATGTTGTAGGCACAACTCATAACACTGCTAACTCAGAGCAAATCACAAACTACATGTTTCCCCTTCTCTACTTGGTAGAAGGAATGACAGAGATCAGAAGAAGGCTCTGAAAGAGATTCAAGGGCATTTTGGTGTCTGGTGCCTTGAAAGCAAAGCAGTGCCCCTTTGGTATTGCAGGGACCTAAACCTGAGCAAGTGGCAAAAGCAGCTCATATGTAGAGTGTAATTGTACATGAGTAGGAAGCAAGGTGACATGGGAGATAGACAGAAGCAGTGCCAATCTGCCAAGCCATCACAGAGGACATCTCTAACAAAAAGGAGCTGGGGGACCACTGATTTGCTCTGACACATAATGTAATGAACCAGTACATGCTGTCACTTTACTTGAATTCACTGTGATTTTACTTTTTGGAAGCAAACTATTTTAAATGCATGGGAAGAAAGACTAAGCAGAGAAAGCCACCAGAGAGAGAGGATGGTCAAATCTTTGTGTTCCTTCAGTTACAGTAAAAGATTTCAAAGCTGAAGGTGAAATTTTGCATGCCATATGGAACAAAGGTCTCTTTGCACAAAAGGATAACTGTAGGTTGTAGGTGAACAGTTGTTGTGTTATTTTAAGAAAATCACTTTGTAAAGTAATAAAGCATGTGTTACACTTCCAGCAATGCAAGCTCTTCTTCATTAGCCTCTTTAAGGAAACCTCAAAGCTTTTTAGTTTGTTCAGGAAGACTGTCAGAGCTGGTGGGTCTCTTCTCACTTATAAAAGTTTGCTGTTGGAAGGAAAATGAGAGTGGTATGGGTTGAAGGGAGATTATTATTGGACTTTTCTATGGGGAAATTGTCCCTCTGTGCTTGTTAAATGCTTTCATTAGTGATTTTATCACAGAAAGTAGAGGTGTGTAAACATAAAGTGGAGAAATTGTTTGACACTTAATAATAGAAATAGCAAGTTATCTGTTACAAAACCGAAACTCATCCTTTACCCTTTGGGATTGAGAAAGACTCGTGGAGTGGTGATTAGAGATGAGTATGTGGTATCAATAAGGCACACCTTGATAAGGGCCAAAGAGTATTTCTACAAATTAAACCAAGAGATTATTCACTCTATTACACAACACATTGTTGGGTTCTCAGGGACACCGTGTGCAGTTGAGTCACCCACGTTGAATAAAATTCAGCCTCAAACAGGTTTACAATAGGGTTACTTGGACAGATCGTCTATGAGAGGGAACCAAAGGAGCCTGGATTGTTTAGTTTAAGAAAACAGAAGAACCTGGCAATTCTTACCCAGCTCTGCTTCCCACCAGCCTCAGTGGGAATAAAGGCTGTTGGTTTCCTGATATTACTGGGGGTTTTGTCGTTGAATACAATGGGAGCAGAATCAGATCTTGAAGAAGAAAAACAGAATTGGACCCAGAGGAGCCAGGGCTGGGAAAACCCCAACACATTCTGATTTGAATTGAGCAGGGCTATAAAAATCTAATAAAACTCATATTGAAATATGAGCTAAAAGAAGCACATGTCAGTGAATTATGTTGGTCAAGACAATTAATTGAGTTTACTACTGAATATATATAATTTTTAACATGCTTTAATTTAGCTCAGGTAAGTCTATGTTGTTTTCGTGTGATTAAACCTGCTTGTAAAAAGTCATCTTGCCTACAGAAACAGAGTAATAAAGAGCCAAAGTAACTTTTTCCCACGCTTTGGATTCAGAAGCTCTTTCACTGTAGTGTTAAAAGACTAGAATCCTGTTTCTTGCCCCTCATTTCAATGAGCAGCTTAGTGGTGTTTTACTGTCTATATATTTATCAAGGAGAAAGTAAATTATTTTATTAGATACATCATTCTATTTCCAAGATAAATCTCAGGAGTTAACTTTTATGGAAACCAAGAGGAGAGTCCAAGGAGGCCCATTTTAAGCTTGTAAGCACCTGAATCCTGTTTGTCTTTTTAAAACTTCCTGAATATGCTCAAAATCCACTTTCATCCAAAACCAAATGAAGCACCACTGGCTGGTCCTCCTATGCTCAGAGCAATTAGAATCTAACAGCTATGATACACGTCTGAATTCCTCTTGCTCCCAGTATTTAAAAGAAAGGATTAGTTCTTGTTGCATAAACATTCCCACACACCTCTCACAGACTGACTATGAAGATGCTCCATTCAGATCCTCTGCAGCAGTATTTCATGTAGAATGGACAATTGCAGCTTTTACACACAGTACACAAAGCCACAGTCTGGATAAATATTGGAAAGTCAGTGACTAAAACCTAATGGGAATGTGATTGGCACAAAGTAACCATGAGATATAGCAAATACATCCATTTGCTTACGTCCCACTGAGGTAACGTGGCTGTTCTTAGGAGCGAAATGGACACCAGTTTCATGGTTATCAGCAGGGGAAGGCAGATGACTTCCTGAGGCATGTGTGGTGGCAGGAGTGAGCCAGAGGTCTGGGCATGCAAGGAGCAGCCAAAACTCAGATAACATATTCTTGATTCAATTTAAGCAGCAATATCTGACTTGGAAAACAATGAGCATCTCTTTTATAGCAAGCAAGCAGCAGCACAAAGTGATTCAAGCAGGGAAGTTTAATCATTCAAGGATATTTCCTGGGACAAACTGAGTGCACAGATAGCTAAAAGTTTTCTATCATCTGCTGTGCTTTTACCTACACTTTCCCCTCCAATTAGAGCTCTAGCTGTAGGCAGAGCCATGTCAGGATGCAGTGAGGTCCTGGATGAGGGTCTGCAGCTGCAGTGACGCACCCACAGCATGGGGACAAGCCAGGACACCCGGAGTGGGCACACACACAGACCCCATTCATGACTGGTAGGTCACACAAGTGATCACTCACTCATGGCACGTGGGATTTGGGGTCATCCATACATCCTCCACAGAACCTCACACAGGCCCCCTGTTTGTTGGGTCGCATCTACCACACACTGGCTCTGCTCCTGACACAAACCTGGTCCCTGCAAGCTCAGCCCTCACTACAACACTGACATAAAGTACAAATAAGTTAATGAAACTGCAGTATTTTTTTCTACTTAGACCTGGACTATTTCAGACACGAGCAATGTGAGCAGCCACAGGTGTTGCACTAAATAAAGTAATAGAAAATGTCTCCATTGTAACAGTGGAAGCCCTGTTTCAAAAACCCTCTCTGCTTTTTATTAATAGTTGGATTCCTTTCTATCAGCAGTCATAACTGCATTTACCTTATTTTTCAGCTGAAATGTTTTGCTAAGAAAAGATCCACTAAAAATTACTACTGCTTTTCGGTCAGTTTGTGCTTGAGCAAGCTTTCAATCTTTTCACAGAAGGGGAGAACATAAACTTGTGATTCAGAAAAGAGAGGAAACCAGGGGTTACAAAGGTTGGGAGGCCAAGTAGTATGAGACAGACCCCCTCCGTCAACTAAAAAACTTGGCAGGATAACTAGAAACAGACCAACCCTAAATCCAAGGGTTCATGAGCAGTAACATAATTAGCTGGAATAAAACTAATATTCTAGTGTTAAATTTCACCTCAACACAGACCAGCAGTTATTAGGGAGAGACCAGTGAGAATGAGGAAAGATGTGTTTCATTTAAGAAATTTACACCAAGTGGGAAAGCACACATGGGGGTTATTTCCTAAAAAGCCCATTTGGATGCTCCAAGTGACTGTGGTCACAACAGCTGCCCCGCTCTGAGGTGGATGTGTTTGTCAGCCTTGCCCAAAGTGTCTGGTAAAGCCCACTCCACTGAAATCCTGAAACATTTGTTCCTGAGAAAAGAACCACAAATACACTGGAAAAAATGTTGAACAGGAAATGTTTGACCACTGCTACATCACAAGATATCAAAAGAATTTCACATTGGCTACTTCCTTCACTAGGGGGAGGCAGGGGGTGCTCAGCCCAAAAATAAAATGGCCCCAGAGGCACTACCAAAAGCCCCCAAAAGAGCTGAGGTTTCAGCAATAGTAAACACACTTTCTCTTTTCCTTTATTAGTGAAATAGGGGCAAAACCTTCAACAACAACACACACAGCAAATATCGGTGCTGAGAGAGGAGATAAACAACATTAATGATCCGCGGATCGGGCGCAGGAAATTCCAGCCATCTGATGAGCTGTTGGCTCAACAAGCAACTCTTCACATGTCAGCGACCAGCAAAGGTCTATTTTCTCTTCTACTAATTCTCTGGAAAGGCAGGAGGAAAGGCAAGGCAGGGGCAAAGGAAAAATGAGGCAAGACATTGGGAAAGGCATGGCTGGGAAGGAAAGCAGGGAAGGCAAGACTGCCCTCAGGCATGGCAGAGGACAGTTAGGTGCAGGAGCAGGAGGCAAACCTGTTGCTTTCTGGAGACAGACGGGTGTGTGTCTGCATCCCAAGACATACAGCATTACAAATTCCAAGCTGCTTGCAGCCTTGTCGCGGCCTCGCCTCAGGCAAGCTGCGTATGGTTTCTTTTTGAACAAGCTATCTTTTAACACTCACAACCAGGATGATTTAACAGAAAGAGAGCGTCTCAATTTTTGCGAGCGACATCCCCCCTAGACTCTACCCAAACAAAGCTACTAATGTGTGGTCATTTTCTTGGCAGCATGGCTGCATGCTGATAACACCGCTGCCTGCTATTCTCCCAGGAGCAGGGCTGCTGGAAGACTGCTCCCTACCTCATCCCCTGATGCTTCTGATGCGGGTGATCCTCCGACTGCACGGCGCCAACCACAACATGCTACCCACCGTGAGAGAGCAGGACACAGGCTGCTCTAGTCAGGAGTTATCGTCTATCATACTGATTGACGAAACCAAGAGTGAGCAGAAAAAATAAACATGAACAGAGGCTGCAGTGTATGGGGCAGTCAGCTGGGAGTTTTAGTATTTGGCCTTGGTGATCCTACTCTCATGGTAGGTTATCTTTTCCTTGTGCTATCATTTATCATAACTTTGAGGGCCAGAGGGAGAAACAAACCTACAATTTTTCTATTGGTTACATTCATTAAACTCTTCTTTTTTTAGCACCACTTCCTTTGCCCCTAATAACAATCCCACCCCCTAGATCTGTATTCCCTAAAGAACAGTGAAATCAAATCTAAGTACAGTCCTCCCCTTTTACTCCTATTACAGCAATAGACCATTGCAAGCAATTAACCTCTGTTATTCCATCAGACCCGGGACTCAGCCGCACGCTCACCCGGCAGTGCCTCGCCACAGCCCGCATTAACTCCTGCCTCAGCTCCCTCCATCCTGGCCCCTAACGTTATTTGGGCATAGATGTTGGCTTTGTCACAACCATCTCCTTTTTAAATAACGCCAGTTGACTTTTGCAGGCACAGCCCATGTTCTGTATTGGGCTTGACAGCCACCATAAAGCACTCCCTGAAGTGTCAGTAACAAAGATGATTTGTATGGGGCTTGCAGTCGTCCCCTCTTCTAATAGCTTTCTCATTCCAGCCCAGAAACACTGAGCAGAGAGCAGCTGCTTAAAGCTGATACAAGCATTTCTTCTCTCAGCAAGCCATTCTTGCATAACCATTTATTTTGCAGAGTTTTAAAGTGCCTGAAGGATTTAATTATGTACATAGACAACCCCTATAAACTCTATTCTAGGCTTTTTATTGACTTTTGTGCTGGGCAGCTCTTAGGCATTTCAATTAAGTGTTTTTTTATAAGAAAAGCAACAATATAGTAAAAGAAATATATTCTTTATAGATAGTTCCAAACAGTTTGTGCCGATCGAATAAAGTTTATTTAATTGATGAGGATTTAGAATATCTTATGCTACAACTTGGAATACATGTACTTTTGGACTGTGGATCTGTTTAAAGGGGCCTGCCAGGACCGCTTAGGTACCAGGGGAAAACAGCTTGGATCTGATTGCTTAATCCTAATAATGTGTTGTGAAACTTTAGGAGACTACCTGTCATTTAGCATCGTGGTCAAAATTAAAATGGTAAATAGCTGAGAGGTGAAGTTTGGCTTTGTCTCTGTTGAGGTTTTAGGGAACTCGGAGTGGGATAGAAGAAATGTTCCCCAATTTTCCGGAAAGGCAAACATTGCCTCTATCTGCTTTCTAAACTATTTACAAGGCTTCTGCAAACCTGCCTTCATTATGGCATAGGATATTTCAGTCCCAGCAGGTGGCCAACAGGAGAGCAGGCCTGTTTGTGAAATATGTAATACTCTTTTCATATACTTTAACCAGAAATGTGCACCTCAACAGCCCTCCCAACCCTTCTAATTTCCCTTTCTCCTCTTAATCTGCTCTGCAAGCCATGAGCATGCATTAAAATCTCCCTAAAACATTTCACCCAGAGGCAATGTAATTCCGCAACAAGCAACCAACATTTCACAGCTCTGGAGTAATAGATTAATTTGAACCTAATGTTGCCCGTCGTTTACTGCTCCAAATGTTCTGGTGTAGACATAGCCCCGAGGCGCAGAGCTGTGGCATGCGCGGCTCCTGGAACCAAAGCTACAGTTGGCTTCACATCTGTGCATCACATTTGCCATGTGCCTCATTATCCCGCGCCCCACTGTGCCTACCTGTCCCAATCAGCTTCTCAGCCACAGGCTATCCAATTTTTTTTCCCCAACTAAGGATCTTTGTTCTCCTTCTCACTTACTAAATTTTTGTGAGACCTCTGCACCCAAGCAGTAGGGATTCTGCGCATGTGAACCTCCGAGCTTCTCTAGGTTCTTAATTCTCCATTAGGAACAGGAAAATTACAACATTAAGTCTCCGACATGTCACTGCATAAATTGTACCATTTGCAGAATCTAATATAAAGTCAGTGACTAAGCACATAAGCATGTAATAAAGACCTGAGTTGTTTGTTTTGACTTTAACAAGTTCGGTCTGCATCAATTATCTGTAAGTAAAGAAAGAGTAATTTCCAATTCCAGATAAAAACCCTTGTCACAGAAAGAAAAGATTACTACATCCAAAATGAAAACCAACTGTTCCCAAAAGTTTAAAGAGCCAGCCTTTTAGAATTCATTGATACAAGAGTAAAAATACATATATTTGTGTGTTCAGATGAAAATAAAATCAACTTTTAACAGCAAAGTGTGCCTGTTTTAGCATTTAAAGCTCTGTATTTAATTCTCTATTTATAGCAACATGTGCACAAAGGCACAATGCCTTTATCTGGAGCCACTACAGAGTAAAGAAGAGAAAGTAAAATGCACTCTCAAGCAAGAGCAGAGAATTATCTTAAACCCAACATATCAGTCTGAAAGCCAACAGCTCATCACTGCGTTAAAAGGTTACTTTGTCTTTCCTTCAGTGTATGAAGCACTTGAGTTTGCTTTAAGTTTATGTCCTTTGGACTTTGTCCGGTGAGGAGAAATTAAAAATGCTTCTGAACTAACAGCACAATGTTCATCCACTTCAGAAGATGCTGAGGGAACTGGAGCCTAATGGACAGTATGGTCCGTTGCCTTCCAGCAGCATGAAGAGGCCTTGATATAGGTAAAACACCACATTTCTACCCACTCACAGACCCTTTATGCTGGAAGAGGACCTGACACGACTGAAAGCCCTGTATCCAAGCACTATTAAATAGAATAAACACTTGTGGCACAACTGAATTTCTCAGCCTGTGAGATCTCGAGGTTCTTGCTGCAAACTTCTCCTGGCATCATTTTTAATAGGAAATTTTAGCTGCCCTTCCCTGAGTAGCTGTCAATTCTGCCACCAGTCTTACCTGCTGCAGTCCATGAACTATATTAGATTTCTACACATAATTCCAGCACACACACTCCTAGCACATTTCATTACATGCTTGAATTAATTTATTCTATATGGAATTTGTTACCTTTACAATAAAAAAAAAAGAAGTAACTATTCATTATTGAGAGCAGACAGATGGAACATGTTCAATTTAAGACATCAATAAGAAGGGAGGGGGGGGAATCTTATAATCCGTGTGGCACAACCTATTCCATCTGGTACTTCCAACTTGTCTGCCAAGACTTTTTTCCTATATAAAAGTGAACATTTCTCCTTAGAGTTAACGGAACATTCTTAGGCATTAAGACTCTGCATCTGATTTATAGATAACAAGCAACAACACACACTTAACATACAGTATTTGGAAAGTGTAATCTGTTTCATAAGGTAAAGGTTCTGGGCTTGACCTAGGAGAAAACAAAACAAAACAAATGCAAAAAAAGAAGCACAAACTCCAGGAAATTGTGTTTATCTGAAAATGTTATCTGGGCACCCAGAACAGAAGCTGCAGCTTTTACTTTAATGAGCCATGAAAGTGATTCAGCAAACCGCTTTGGTCTCTTAAAAACAAATATTAAGCAACACCAATACTAAATTATACAACAAAAAAATGTTAGTGATCTCTCAACAGGAAGAAAGACCTTTTTAGCACATTCCCACCAACATCCAGCATCTGGAAGATAATGCCAAAACTGTGAGGTTTTGGCATGTGTCAAAATCAATTCTAACTGTTGGTTTAAAGGCTACTCAAATAATTGCAATTTACTTCCAATGAATGTTCCAATAATGGAACTAAAGCAATAATTTTTCACAATGCAACTCATTCCAAGAGTGTTTAATCAAATAGGTGTGTTTTTTCCTAGTGTCTTTTTGACAGAACACTAAATGCACATTTTCCATGTATTTTATTTCCATTCTTGAAGTATGTCCCCTAA
>NW_008675813.1:59159-80725 GCF_000695815.1 Acanthisitta chloris
CTCATTATACCAAAGACATTATGTCACTTCTCTGTTTATGAGCACACTGGCCCTCAGCCCTTGCAATAACACCCAGCCACAAACACCCACTTCTGGCAACCAGCCTAATGATGAAAAAGATTGTTTCAAACCAAAAATGAAGAGGAATTCAATTATCCACCTAAACCTTACAAGCACAGAGGAGCAAGTTAATTTGCTATAATGATGTACCAAGGGTTCACATTTATCTTTTACATCTTGGGGAGAGATTATGCGGGTTCAGCTCGGCGGCCACAGAAGTGACTGGTCACATTGGAGAGCTGCTGTATCTCATGTGGGTGCACTTGGTGTGGAAAAGTAAAACCACGAGCATCTACCTCATGTATCCAATGACTACCTATCACCTATTGTATCTCTAGTACAGAAAGAAAAGCATTTTCATTACTAATTTTATGGGATTTGATTGCAAATGCATAATATTTTCTTTTAGGAATCCCACTAACTGTTCTTGCGTTTTAAGGAGAAAACTATCTGCAGAGCAATGCATTCCTCTGTGCATGGACCATGCAGGGACATGGTCTGTGCCAGCTGTAGGACCTTCACTCCTACCACAACCAGAGGGCTAAACACCTCCTACCTCTGTAAAACTGGACTAGCAGTAATTATTCGGTGTGATACTCGGGATCTATGTAAATGTAAAAGTGTTCAGCCTCCTGGGGGTTGAGTGAGGTGTTGGTGAGAGAAGTGATCCCACCCAGGTGCTGGGGCACCAAAGTCCTTGCCTGGTGACATCCTGGCCCCACATGGGCACCCGAGGGAGGTGGGTAAGAAGGATGCATAGACAGAGGAGAAAAAAAGCCAAGGAATCTCGTGAGGATGTTTGAAAATTAGTAATATATTTCTTTTTGCCTTTGGCCACAGCCTTTTTTTTTTCTTTCTGACTTTTGGTCAGAGTTTACTTTAAGGCCAAAAGCACTGCAGGATCTTTTTCCCCTCACTAAAGTTACTGCATGCGGGAAGACATTTCATTCCTCCCGACGTACACAACCTGCACATGATTAAAGCTGAGCTGGGGCAGAATTAAGCGTTCTGCTAACAAAACCCTATCTGTCACGGGGGCGCGGGCTGGGAGCGCGCAGAGGGGCAGGAGGGCCATGGCCCCGCAGCCGCTCCCCTGGGTCAGGGCATGCTGGGAGGGGAAATAAGCTACAGAGCAGACAATTTTCAGCTTGACTGGTTTTACTTTCTCTACCAGGCCTCACGAAAACAAACTGACAAAACAAAGGACACAAAATTAATGACCCATGCCTTCTGTCAATTGACTCTTAGTAACAGTGGCTAGTTCACCTTAATTTTGGTTTATTTATTTATTTTTTTCCTTCACTTTGTGCGAGTCGCCGTAGGCAGCGGTTAAGGTTCATTTAAAAATTCTTCAAAGGCATCACTTGGTTTTCATTAATTTGGTAACTGGAGTTTTTGTGATAACTAACAAACAATGCAAAAGAGTTTATTCAAATTTTTAAAACAACTTCTTAAGTCACTGCACATGTTTTTCCAGTAACGGCCATAAATAATGGCATATCTATATTCCAGGGAAAGACATGTTATTCAGGGTTTGCCATCTCTCCAAAACATTTTGCCCTCTTCATTTCCTTTCAAAATGCCATTATTTATATGGCTGAAGTTTCTCTTGACAGCTCGCCAGAAAGCCAAGTTGCAACAAACCTTTTATTATTAAGCAACTACATTATTTCTGAGTTGTTTTCAGCAGAGATGGATTTTATGTCCTAATGAATCCCACTTAAAAATGCTAATGTCTAGATCCCTCTTGCATGGCACTGTGTTTCCCAAACCTTACTGCAGTCACAATGTTTCCCTTTTATAACTCCTGACACCTGGGGAAAAGGTGCCTGATGCTCCAGCCAGGAGCACTCATGTCCTTTAGCTCTGCATAGCTAAAGCACTGCACAACTTTTTAAATATTTACCCCATTATATAAATGTCCATTGAAGGGCACTTACATAAACGATAAGCACTTACAGCAAACACTTTTAGAGAGCAGGATCTGTGGTATGCAGAAGAGATAAGGCCATTTCCTGCAAATCCTTATTCACAGAATTAGTCCTTAATCAGGCAAATAGACTCTCTGATATCAACGGGATTTCTCATGTGAGCAAGGGTGGCAGGATTGGGCTCTTAAGGGGGCATTTTAAAAATTCATATCTCTTCCCACCAAAACCTGTGAGACCTGCTATTGGCTTTAGTGGGTGTAAAAGCATCCCACTGTGCACATCCTAACCATCAACATCCATGCTACGCAACCTGGTATCCTCCTCTCTAAATATATTAGCTACACGTGTATGTAGATTAGCCCCATTATTCACCAAGAGACTCTTTTTGGTTTATAAAGAGCTGTGCTCAGTCATAATACACATTTAAAATAATTAACATGTATGTCACATGCTAAAATAGATCCAACATAAAAGACAGTATTCAATCAAGACAAATGAAGAGCATGAAGATGCTTCTTGCAATGGAAAGAAACCTCATGAAAGAAAACAGGAAATTAAACATCACTGGATAGTTTTGGAGGTCTGGCGTAAAAGCTGTGGTAGCCCTGTTCAACATTACAATTACCTGGTGAGAGACATAGAAATATGAACCTGATTTTACAGGTCAGGGGAGTGAGCCAGAGCAGTTGTGTGTCTCAGAGTGACTCTATCAGGCTGGGGACAGGGCCAGCCTCTGCACTGGGGCAGGACCACAGCTCCTGCTCCTACCTTTGAACTTGAAATTCTATGCACACACTGAAGGGATATGAGAGCCAGGACTGCTAAAAGTCTGTTTCCAGGCAGCCTAACTCACCACCCGCTATCTATGAACTTCCTAGAAAGTTGAAAATATCCTAGCACTGCTCACTTAGTGCCACTTTTCGTGCTGTTTGTCAGCATTTCCATTACAAACCTTTTCAAAGGGTTTCCAGCGCAGCCACAAAAAGCCACTTCAGCCCAAAAGCTGGCGGACAGCTTCCCAATCTGGGAGTGAACGACTTTGTCAAGCTAAACAAAATATGGTTTACCTCCCTTTAGTAAAGGAAAATGTCTGGGAGGTTTGAAAATTAGCAGGAGCTTCTACTTATACAGAGCTGTACATTCTTGTCCTGTTTCCTATAGCCTTCACATCTAAGTTGCTGAAGGTTTTCTTTAAAATGTATTTAAATTACAAACACATACAAATATGATCTCCCTCTAGCTATTTTGGATTAATCAGGGAAATTTTGCCAACATCCCTAAGTTAGGGACTCAGCTGTTGGTGACAATTACAGAGGAGGGACAAAAGCCAAAAAAGACTTTTTTTTGTTTGTAGTCTACCTGTTTCAGCCAAGTTCTGTGAATCATAGGGTGTTGGTAGATGAGTATTGACCAATCAGTTAAATAAACAAACAATAATATGCTGTAGCTTCCTTTCTTCTGTAAGTGCAGAGCAATTGAGAAAGGGGAACATCTATAAGTAACCTTTTGTTACAAGAAGACCAGGTCCCTTGAGGCTGCTTTACTCTCTGTATGGGAGGATGTGAAGAGGTTTAGAGTGGGATAAGTGCCACTGCCTTGGCTTCTGGTGTGCTGTGGCACAGTGACAGAACTGGCACTGCCCACAGCAAATACATCAGTATTAGGAATTGCAGCTCTGGAGTGCACTAGGGAACAATGTGAAGCTTCAGTAGAAATCAGGAAAGAGGCACAATTAGACAAGTTAATGGACATGAAGTCTACCCAAGGCTAAAATGAGAGTTATCACCTCTGTCTTGGATCACTGGAAACAAAAATAGTATCTCAAAGGAAGGGTCACTCCATCCTCACCTAATCCCTAAGTCATTTCCCTTGGCATCTGCTACTAGTCTTACTTGAGATATGGGATGGCTAGGTTTTCTACTGAACATGAATTGAGCCCATTCTTAAGCCTTTGTGTTGGTGCTGAAGAGGAGACCCACATGCTGGGGCTCCATGTGCTTGGGATCACACAAGGGGCTGGCAGGGACGTACAGAGGCACTTAAGGCATGGGACCACTCCCCAGGCCGAAGGGAGCAGGGATGGGGGAGACAAAGGCATCCATCAGTAAGGAAAAGCTGTGTGTATCCATTTTAAAAAAATCCACAAGTCAGAGCAAATAAGACTAAAAAACTGCTCTAGCAAACAGAGAGCCTCACATGTGCCCATCTGGGCTTTGCATGGACCCAGAAGTAGCCATCAGGGTTTTCTCTGTTTTTCCAGCTGGAAAGTCACCTGCTTCAGTTAGAGCTGCCAGTAAACCACACACCATGAGACATCCACAGGGCTAACAAATAGTTACTTCCATAGCAAGACAGGTTTTTCATTAAAGAGAGCTGAGATGCTGTATGTAGGAATGCAGAGGCCATGCAGAATGAGACCAGAGGAAAAAAAATGAAAAAAGATTAAAGGATATTAGCCACATAGAAGAAAAAAATGGACACTGCCTGTTAATTTAAAAGTGGCTTGAGCAGAATATTTCAGATTGCAAGGGGTTTGTGTATAAAGGGCTCGATATCGACAAACCACTGATATATCTTCTTTTCCTCATCTGTCTATAGTACTCATACAGTGAATGGATGCACACAGCAGCCACTGAAATAATGGGATACTGGTTTAAATGATCATTGGATTAGGCCTTATGGTCTTCATTCAGCAAAGCATTTAGGCATATGTTTAAGGTTAAATACATACTTTTCATGCTTAACTCTACAGGGATAAGCTTAAGTATATGCATCAATTTAAGCAGATACTTAAGAGCTCTGCAAAATCAGGATGGACATGCTCAGACATGTGTTAAGTGCACAGTGTTCTTTAACTGTTGCCTCGTGTAAAATCTCTGGTGAATACACTGAATAATAGAAAGTGGCTGTATCCTGTGCACAAACTCTGACCTGGGACAATTTTGGCTGATACCCGTGGGTGCCACAGGTGGGTCCCCTGGGAGCACAGGGAGCTGTGTGCACACGCCATGTGGGCAATAAAACCTGAAGCTGAGAAGTCGCTTTGCAAGTGCTGGGTGGTCTCTGGTCATGCTGGAGAAGTGGTTATTTAATACCATTTGTAATGGTTACTTGGGGCAGGTGGTCGCTCGCCATAGACGGGCTGCAGCACAAATGTTGCTGTATGTTATACTGGCAATGCAGATGCAGAGAGCATGCAGTGAGGGATTAGTGATGATTTGATACCAGAGAAAAACTTCACTTTCCAACCCAGTTGGAAAGCAAATTTGACTACAATGTGTTAATTTTAATGATGTGCAAGGATGTAAAAAAAATCAGCAATGATGTTACCGTAAGAGTATTTGGGGATTTTTTAAAATCTGTTGCATCAAAGGTATAAGGAGAACTTTCTTGATGTTAGAATTTAGTAAATCCCAAATATTTCGCCTACAGTATTTCTAGAGTTGTCTGAAATAAAGGTTTTGCAGAATGTTGAGCCTTATCTAATTTCGCCAGATTATTTTAAAGCTCAAATCAAACCAATATAAATAATGGGTAGAATTACTAACCTGCAGGGAATGTCATCACAAATTTCCTGGAGTTTTCCATGTAACTATGAGCATGACTGGTCTATTTACTGAAAGTAGTATATACTGTATAATGTTCACTGAAAACTCATGTAACTAATGCAATATGATAACCACTAGGGTGCTACTGTGACGTAAAGGATATATTACAATTTTATCCAATTCAAACAGGGAAAAAAATGGTTTTAATCGTCCTGCCCTCTAAACAAATACTTCGTCTGTTCTACTGAACTTGAAATTCAAGGTTATGTATAAGTCATCCTGCAATAAAAATAATGTTATGGAATAAACAAGACTGCACTACAATATGATTTGAGTCTTCAATCACTGATTTTTTTTGAAAATATTTATATGAAGTGAATGTGTTATGTGTGCCAGGATTTTTTATGATTCTTATAACGCAGTTGCAATGCATCGTATTGTTATGTGCAAAAGCTCTGGTGACAAGCACATAGATTCCAAGTGCTGGGGCTAGTGGTGGCAGGAGGAGATGTTTCATCAAGATGATAGGTGTAGCCTTGCAGAGAGCAGTCTGGCTGCAGTGCTGTCTCAGCCCAGTGTGGGGATGCTGGCATCGGAATCTCCTGCCATCCACAGATGGGGAGACTGACATCAATTCTTCTCCTACGCTCACAGGCTAAGTTGGCTGAGCTGGGGCCAATGGCTTCTCTGGAAGAGGCAGAGCAAAGCACCTTTGGCAAGTTGAGGGCATCACAACTTGTGCACAAACTCTGTGACAGAAGTAGAACATACAGTGAAAGCAAAATAATTTTCCTGCTGTCACACCGCAAAATTTGTGGAGGTCACCTGTCCTGCAAAGGTGGAATCTCACATTGCTTTACAGTGGACTTTGACATGATTCAAAGGGCACTGCATGGAGAGAATGACATTCCAGTGCTGGACTAGCCCTTGAGGAGGCAGGATTACGTGCTGCCTTGAGTGCCTTTAATAATAACACTAAGTAAGATGAGAGCCAGAAATGTGTATTCCACTCTTCCCCTTTAACATTTCCTCCCCTTTTCAGACAGGGACCACTTCAACATGACTAACTCCAGCCAAAGCCATGACCACCTCCAGTGATGGGGATAACTATCCTGCATCTGCAAACACCACCTTCCAGGAGTTTTGGCAGTGCTGCCCTTCCTGGGCCATCACTGCAAGGGAAGGTTTTCATTCCCTCACAAATTACTGCCCAGGACAGTTCTTTGCATTTACCACCATTCAGAGTTTTTTGGCTGATGAATGAAGATAGGGTGGAACCTGAGATTCAGACATGGAAAGCAAATACCTCCCTTCATTTTCTTTTTTTGTTAGAGTCTCCCATTTCAGTGGAAATGAGACTCATTTCTAGATCCTCATGACAAGTTAGGGTCCCCACAACTTCCATTCACACCATTTTTTAAGCTTGTGATATGATTTAGTAACTTCACTATTGCTGGTGAGAAGAAGCACCCACTTGATACCCTCTGCATCACCCTTTGCTGAGGGCTTATGAGCCATCCTGTGCCAAAATGCCAACAAAGGTGAAGTGTCCTGCAGAAAAAGCTGCAGGGCAAAATTCTGAGAGCCTAGAAGGAGTTGGAGCTGCTGATGGCATCAGTCAATACATGACAAGGGAGGTGATCCCTATGATCATTCCCCATCAGCCCTTTTTTACTTTCCACAAGAATTTGAGGAGAAACTCAGAAAAGTAGCTTAGTACAGGCATCTGTGAGCAGATGTATGACCTGTCCATGTAGGTACACACTGACAGGCACCAGGTGAAAAATCCGAGTGTATCATCAGTAAATGGGAGGTCTCCCCTTCAGACACACAAGGGACACTCACCCTTCACCTAACATCCTCCTAAATGCACAGAAAAATATCAAATACCACAAAAATAACATGCTTGCATTCTCTAGGTCATAAAAGCATCATCCTTCTTTGCTGGTGTGCTACTGGATGTGATGTGCTACCATCAGCCATCAAAATCAATATGATGGCAAGAGACACCCATCACAGTGAGTTTGTGTCACCCACAGACACATGCAACACTCAGCAGTAAGCAATAGAGTATTTCCAGGGCAGGATCAAATTTTCACTTGGCTCCTAACCACACAACTCCACTGCCAATGTGGGTTTATGAATGTAAATCCATGCTATCATTTCAGGAATGGGCAGATTTGAGTTGCAAATGCTGCAAAGGACCAAACCGTGCTCTGCCCCTCATCCCCAAGCTGTCTCCTCTTTCCCCATCCCTCTGCAGGATCCAGGGACACACCTTCTCCCGGAGTCTTATCACAGCAGACAAAGACACAAGCCAAGCCAAAACCTGAAGATTTACTACCAGAAGCCCTCATCAGAATATACTATGTATCTCATAAAATAAACATGGTCATGAAAACCGTTTCTACCAAAGCCTTCAAACCTATGAGCATTAGCAGCTGCTTTCTGTAAAGCCAATGTTGATGTTAGGGAGAGATAGACATCAGCCTGGGAGATGCTGTGCTCAGCTCTTGTGGAGTTAACCCACCTTGACTGGAATTTGCCACGCTTTGTAACCCCACACTGATAATGACTGTGTACATACAAGTCGAAAGCTCTAAATAACTGACTTTGAAACCCAAATCTGAGATGTAATTAGATGCTTCTTTTTCATAAACAAAATCAGACTGTCTTGTGCTTGCTTTAGAAATTGGACTAATCTTTGACAGGTTGTTCTCATTTTCCAATTACCCACTAGGGAACGCATATTGGCACTCCAGCAAATAATTTTTGGCTGTGCCCCTTAGTTGCAAATAGTGTCATTGTTCTCGGTTAAATCTGTGAAAATTATACCTCCAACTCCTTGCTGCTGGCTGTCTGCTAGAGCATCCTGCATAGCTTGGAGATGGATTTCTTTATCAGGCTCCATATGCTTCCTCAGCTACAGACTATGAGCTGGGCAGAAATCTGCTGTTGAAGGAGCTGCTGACTATCCGTGCTGAGTGACAGCCCCTACCAGAATCCACTTTTTGAGTTCCCCTGAATCAGTGTGAATAGATTTGCCTATAAAAGCAGCATTGTGCATTTGCACTGCTGCCACAGGCAGTGGCTGGGTGAATCCACAGCTGCAGAGAGGTCTTGGCATTCTTTTTTGGCTATCTTTTCCTCAATTATATCTGGCTGATTTGGAACAGGTAAAACATTTCAACACTGCAGATGGAGGTTGGTTGCTGAGAAAACAAACCCAAAAGTTGTATAAGCACATAACTGATTTAAACCAACACGAGTGGAATTTTTTTTTCTTCTTGTCTCCATTCAAATATTTGGCATCAGAGAAAAGCCAGAGTGATACTTTTTCACCTGACTTTTCTTTCATTTCCCATGGTGCACCTTGGCTGAGGATGAAGTTCACAATATTCCACATGCAAATCTTTCAAACTTACTTTAAAAAGAGATGCAGCAGAAATAGTTAACTCTATGGGTATTGATTTTGTACAGCAACCAACAAGATGAGCCTTCATTTCTGCTTGGGGTGTGCAGAAGCTTCCACTGCACAAGCACCAACTAGCAGTAGCACAAACCAAGGCTGCTGGCACTGGTGCCTGGTTTAAACTTGGTACAACCAAGCCCTACTCTCTTCCAGGCAGGATCTTAAATCTCCAGAGACAAAGGACAAATATTAACAATATTAGTCACAGTTGAAATAAAATGACATTTATGGATTGGCATAATCCACTCATTGGTTCTGGATTCCACAACATCAGAGGCTCATTGTAAATTCATGTGATGCTCCTGAGCACCAGATTTTGTATTTAGTGATATGCTGAGCTGAAAAATGAGAGGGAAGGGTGAAAAAGAAAAGGGGGGGAGGGAGAAAATTCAGTTCTGAAAACAAAGTAGAAAAGCAACTTCCTATTGGCTAAATATCTGAAGCAACTACAGGTGTGCATTCAGCCTTTCAAATGCCAAAACCTGTTCAAAAGCCATTTGTTTCAATATCTTCTACTCAAGTAACTACTCAAAGCTGAAGGCAAGAGGCTGCCGGGAGCTGTAGTCACATTGGGAAATAAATAGATGCACATAGGTAGATACACACACATTTGTAACACTGGGGTCCCTCTAATCTGCCAAACAATCTTATAGGGTTTTCTTCAGTCAAAATGAATTAGAGGAATTAATTAAACAAATCAAACTAAACTTAGTCACAGCAGCACTCATTGCCTAAAGAGCCTCATAAATCTGATGAATGATGGGATGATGGCAAATACATCCTCATTACCATGCTAAACTCAGTTTGCTAAATAAATTAGTCGTGTCATCAATGTCGTCACTGCATTCCTCTGCCACAGCCACTGCACAGCTGCCATTGCTCTCTTTTGCTCCCCCAATAATACCTGCCAGCTTCAAAGGGGCACTCGAGGGAATTAATGACTCAGTGTTTGCAAAGTGCCTTGAGATTCCCCAGGTGAAAGGTGGTTTATAATCCCCTCGTGGATTGTCTTGACTGTGTCAACCAACAAGTGAGAAAAGCCAGTGGTGCTGGTCCTGGAGGGGGTTTCTCATGGCCTGAGCTCCTCAGAGGTGTGCATGTAACATGTGATGGTATGCTGGGATGTGGGACAACCTTGCACATGCTGCTGGGAGCCAGGGTCAAACATTAACTGGTCTGCAGGATGCACCTGTGCTGGCTCACTGCGCTACAACTTCACTTTGACACCATGAATAGGAAAAAAATCTTACTGTGAGGCTGATGAGGACGAGGTTGCCCAGAGAAGCTCTGGATGTCTCATCCCTGGAAGTGTTCAAAGCGAGGCTGGATGGAGTGCAGAGCAACCTGATTTAGTGGAAGGTGTTCCTGCCCATGGCAGGGGGTGGAACTACGTGATCTTAATTTCCCTTCCAAACCAAACCATTCTATGTTTCTATAATAAACATGGCAAGGTCTTCCAAAGCACCATAGGCTTGGTGGAGGACCCTGCAAATGAGGTCTTTGGTGATGTTTGCAGATCTGGCCCACCCTGCATCTTAGCCCAATGCTTCTCCTTTCCCTTGCTATTTTTCTCAAGGATACACTGTGATCCCTGAACATGTAGAAAAATTTCCATGGCTTTTAACATGAAAAATACTAAAACTTTCCTTCACTTTCTCTGCTTGGGGATTTTTTTTCCCATTTCTGGAGAGCAGAGAGACACAAAGCAGTAATATCCCCTGTCACTGAGTGCTTCCACCCTCCAGCCGAGCATCCTGTGTTCCGTTCCTGGTAAGGACAGTCAGCCAGAGCTCACGTCACCATCCTGCACATTGCCCCATAGCTAGTCATGTCCTCCAGATATCCTGCCAATGCCTCTAGGCAGCAAATGACAGTGGTGTCCTGATATTTCAAAACTTAGAAAGAAAACTAATGAGAAAATAATTCAAAGCAGCTACAGGTACTGAACTCCTCCTTCGCAAGTAACTGCCAAATTTCAAGCCAAATAGTTTGCGTTTTCTCTCACAGTCCGGGAAAGGGAAAACAAAAAGAAAAACTTAATTACGTAACTTTGAATAGAATGTGCTAGGCCATCTTTGGTCCTTGCTTTGGCAAAAATCCCTGGTCATATCATAAGAAGTTGCTTTTATAGGCAAAAAATTTTGTAAGCAACTGTCTGACCTCACCATGAGTATGTGCACATATCATTGACTTCAGGGGAAGTTGCACACATGCATTTGCAACTAAACTTCTCTTCTAGGTGTAAATTGAACAAAAATATCCCTGAGGAGTCTACCCATAAGCACTGGGATTTGCCTTTGCACTCAGCAACATTTGTATTCCTCGGTGTAGTTTTCAGCTGTGTATTGCAGGAGGGAAGGCATTACTCAGCCTGCCTTATTTTCATATGAATGAGGGTTACTGTAAGAGGGAACATTGTTTTTGATATTGGCCCTGAAAAGTACAAGCCAGCAGATGGCAGTTTAAACCACATTCAGTCAAAACAACATCATATTTTAACCAGGGCCATTATTGTCAGATTATTTCAACACATATATTTGAAGATTTGACTGTAAGGATGGTAACAAGACGAAAAAGAGTGGCTGGGATTGCTGGCAGCATTGCTACATCCCTCTGTATAAGTTTGCGTGTGGGCTGTTTCCACTGGTAAGCTCTTCAAGGCTACAGGCTCCTCCTCAGGTTTGGATGAGCAGAGAGGGGATGGTAATGCCAGATGTGCTTGATTTTATATGTGTGCACATGTGGGTGCAGGCCATGTCTCCTCCATCCCACCCTGCCACAATATACCTTGTATTTGTGGCTGGACTGTCAGTGTCGTGACTGGACACATATGTGACTGCCCATGCCTGGAGGGGTGTTTGTGTGCTGGCTGTTTGCAGGCCCCAGGGTGCTATGTGAATGTTCATTTTATATCTTCTTTACAGAAGAAAAGGTTTTCTACTACAAATGGGGTTTGCAGAAGTCTCTAAAAATGACCAGATTTTTGTCTAGCCTCGTTTTCCCAGATGCAGCAGTGAATCTCCCTCAACGAAGCACTCCCCCAATACTTGCACAATTTCACTAGGTCCAGGCAGGTAGCTAACTGGTATCAAATAGTTTTCCTAATTCCCAACATTTAACTACAGATATAAAACTGAGGAGAAAGATTTACAAATATAAGGCAAAGCATTCACATTCTTCACTGGGTGAGCAAGTGCAGGAGGGAGGACCTCACAGCCTCCTGGTGTAGATGGGCACATAGCTCCCCTCACATTCCAGGATGATAAACCTTTGATATGCCTTACACTTCACTGCCCTGAAAATGCAACTTTCCACATTTATGAATACAAACAATGCTATTATCTCCACCTTTCTAATATTTAACTAATCTAAACACTCAGGTAAAATGTTATCTGAAATGGTACTTCTATAAATGCATTAACTTTGTCTTCCTTTGACTTTTAAGATATCTTTCCTTACTAATACAGCTGAAAAGATTGTTTGGAAAGCCTTCGTAAAGTGGCAGAGCAAACAGACGAAGGGCGTTCTTTAGTAGTTCTTTATTATTAGCTTTCCAATGATACTATCTTCTTGTACCTTTCTTAACGAGAAAATAAATAGAATTTGTCTCACACACAGCTGTGTTTTTCTTTAGCTAAGGAATGCACAAAAGGAAATTTAAAAATCATGCATTATCAGTGAACAAGCTAGTTAAAGTAAATAGATTCTAGCCAGCTTGCTTCTAAAAGATTAAAGGTTAATGATGGAACATACCTTGCTCAATAGATTTATGAATTATCAAAGTCTAGAAAAGGTATATCCAATTTTTCAATATTACCTATCAAGCAAACGCGGAGAGCAGACACTCACCGTCTCTCAACTGAGCTGCTACATTTGCTGTCACATCATTTAGTGCTGTTTACAGATTAATTGGCATTTCAAGAACATTTATTAAAACAGTTGATTGACCCCAACTGATTCTTTTAAGAAATTCAATGACCAATGTGGGATGCTAGTTAAACACACAGTATGATGTCAAAGATCCTTTGTATTATATCAGAGATTCTGTAGTAAAAGCACTGAACTGAGGAGATGCACAGAACAGTGTTACCATCTCAGTAGTACTCACTTATCGGCTTATTTATGCTAAATAAATATGCCTGGATTTGCTAAGTAACCCATAAAACAATTACCCAGCTCTGAATTGTGTCTGAGGAAGTCTAAGGCAGCGTATCAGAAATAGCGTGAGCTTGCTGAAGTCAGCTTGTAATTCTCTTCAGGGACGAACAGTACCAAGGTAAAGCTGTATCTTTTGAAGTGTTTGGAAGGTTTGTGACAACTGACCCCATAAAACCATGGGCAGACATGCCAGCACAAGCTGCTTCCTGCTGCCAGCAGCCAGGCTGGTTTGAAGTCCACAGTAGCTGGCTCACTGCAGGAAAGATAAAGTTGTGCTATAGTCTGGCATTTATTTATTGCATTTCTTCTTATATAAAACTTAAACTTTAAAAAGAGTGTTTACCCCAATTCAGCTTCTGCTGGAGCACCAACCTCTTTCAAGATACGTATCGCTCATGACCAACAGTTTAATTGAGCCTGGAGACATTAGTGTGGAGACATTACTGAGATTATTTATTTGTTTATTTATGAAATCTATTTTAATCCCTGTTTCTCTGTGGAGAAGCCTAAAGCCATCAAAGGCTTAATGCCTTTGTGTGCCATTCATGGGCAAATGAATATTTTAACTCCACTCTTTAATGATCCTTATAGATTTTTAAAGCCTGGCCCATATATCCTGGCTGTCCCTTTCGATGCATGTTTTAATGACATCAGTGAGAGTTGTAAGCAAAATAAAGGTGGAATTGGGTCCTTCATGAATTAATCTGTTCAGAAGATGAAATTTTACCGTCAGGACAGCAAAGTATTTTTAGTGGAGATTCAACTCATCAGAATCTTCAACACTTCTCTCTCTTCCTCCTCTGCTTCCTAACCAGATAAAACCCATTCTCACCTCTCCACCCTTCCACATCCATGATGAAGTAAATAACATAATATAGGACATTGATTACATCAGAAGTGTATGTCTCACTTGTTTATCTCTGCACTAAAGCCAGTGCCAGAAAATGCTATTAAACCTTTGAAAAATGTCTTAAAAACATAACTCAGGGCCTCCAGTGTCCAGACTTTCAGCCAAACTCCAAAGAAATGAATGAGTTTGGGAAGGAAGGCAGTGAGAGCCTGAGGGTTTGGTGTATATGCTGGTAGGCTGTGGCTATTTGATACAATTATCTTAATAAAATGGGAAATTCCAAAGAAATTTCCAACTATTCCTAATTGCCTATTCTTCTATTAGATCAATATGAACAAAAAAAAAAAAGAAAAATCCATTGGAGCATACATTTTCTGCTGTTTATATGCCAAATGAATAATGCTATTTACCAGTGCTGTCAATTATGATGGGATTATGGCATGCACACTATGTAGGAATTTAATTGCAGTTGTGTCAGATGTAAGGCCCTTTCAGAGATTATATCATTCTAGGATAGAGCACAAGCCCTGGATATCACAATAGCTGTGGAGCTGAGGCCCCACAGTGCAGGACAACATCAAGTGGGTTGTCACACAACATTGCTCTAGTGAAATTTGCCCTCCAGCCACACCAAAACCTTGTCCTCACGTAAACTATGCTGTTGTCGATTGCAGGAGCCCACAGAAAAAAAAAATCAGCACTGTATGGCAGAGGGTTTGATTGCTTCAGCTCAGGGAGCAAAACCCTTGAGAGGCCACTGGATCTCACCTGCAATCACATGAAATCCCACCTGGCTTTGATTTGAAAGGATAAATCAGGCCAGGTTTTACTGGAAACTGAGCCTGGATTCATGCAAGAAGTTTGCAAACCTCAGCCTAACCAGCTGCCTTCGATGGGCAGCACTCTTCAAGGGACTTCAGGTTTCCTGACAAATATTTTGCAAGGCTCTGGTTTCTCACTGCTTTTGCTCCTGGCCTTCTCCATTATGGAGTTACATGTTGTGATGAGACAAAGTGGAAAACTTCAAACATTCCTGTTCTCTTTCAAACATTGTTGAAAGCAGCTTGTTTTAATGCCAGATTGTGCCTGTATCTGTTATTACTGAGTACATTTTTACGCAACAAATTGTCCCATAAGCTTCAAAGATGATGCTGAAAAATAGGTGATGGCAATGAGAAGTGGCCAATGGAACATCTGATTTCTTCTTTGGTAGGAAACATCAAAATAAATAAGAAATACAAGGCTATTTAATCTTTGCAGTATTTAGAAATGCTGCAATGAGAGAGAAACCACATCTCCTAGATGTGAACTGGGTATTTTTATTCCCCACATGCAGTATTATTCACCTATGAATCCTGTAACTATAGATTTCCAAAATGCAAAAGGAGAACAGAGAGACATTCATCCCTCTTCATGGCAGGTTACAATCATTGTTATTATCTTATTTTACCCAATTTGCACTTAACTTTTTCTATTAGCCCTTTAATTCTGCAGTTTTATGACTTTAAGCTCTGAGGCTGCAGCTTGAGCTCATGTTATTAGGTGCAACCTCTGGAAACACCTCAGCTTTGTTCATCTTCAGCTTCCTCCCCCCAAATTGCACTTGTATCAAAGACACTTGAAAGAAGAGTTACCAACATACAGTATTTTATCTTAAATCTCAAAACCTTTGGTATTTTGCTTGCTGTTGAAGAGAATCTCTTCACTGAGTCTGGAGATCTAACCAGGCAAAAAAAATAGTATTTGAATGCTATGATTTGAAGGAGTGAGGAGGAGGCTGATGGGGCTCCTTCTTGGGTGACAGTAGTGAAAAAGCAACAGTGAGCTGATTGAGATGAATGCTGCCTTTCAAAGAACCAGAAGCATCTATTCAGCAAGAAAATAGGACTATTCCATAAAAGAGATGGGAATCAATTACAGCCTCTCATGAATACAAGGCATGAGTACTAGTTAAAGCAACAGCTCTTGACCCACAAGTATAACCTATTTCTGAACCACGGATCACTTTGTAAGAAAACATATGTCAAAACACACGTCTGAGATTCTGAAGCTCCTTTCTTTATCAGTATTGGGAAAAAAAAAGTCAACACAAGAGTAAAAATTACTTTGTGCAAAAATAAGCATTATCAGTACAAATTAGAGGTGCCCTGATGGAAGAAGTGTGTAGTACATGTAATATTAACCACCCTTGCCCCATGAACAAGGATATAGCTGGAACATGACTGCTAGGCAAGTAGCAAAACAACTGGGAAAAAAACCCACCAAAATATACTCAAAAAGTCATTGGGTCAGAAGCAAAGGTGATAATTTAAGATCTGATTTGGTAAATTGGGAGGATATTATGAAAGAAGTGGTTCTAAGAAAAATCGAAGATTTGGGAACCCATCAGTTCAGCTGAAGTCACACAGATCTTTCTTCATTTCGTTTCATTTGGATCAATTTACCATTAGCTAAATCCAAGCACAGGCTCAAATAAATCAAGCAGAGGGAGAGGACATTAAAACAAATAGTAAAGGAATTGTAACTCACTGAAGAGGAGGTGGTCAGGCTTACTACAACATGGACACTGATTCAAAATCTGACACACAAAATCCAATACACAAATCCAGCATTAGCAGCCTGCAGGAGAACGAGGTAGTGCTCAGTTTGTATTAACTTAATAAGCTAAAGAGTAGGGATTTGGAAATTACTGAAGTCATTATTGTAACTGTTTACTTTGTATAAGTAAATAGTGGGTTAAGCCTTTACAAGTGTCGCTCCTAGGAATTGTCAAACAACTTATGGCCCTGAGAAAAAAATGCATCAATATTGGATTTGAAACCCACCGTGAGAGATTGATCAAATATGAAATCAGTCCTAGAGAGCACACTTCAGTACAATGCCTGAGCTCTTAGCTAATCCCCAACATGTTGAGGGTGATTTCCCCCCACCCTGCCAAGGGAAAGCAGAGAAGTAGTGAAGAAGAAAAACCTGAAGGGCTAAATCCTGCACTCTAACCATGCCAATCAAGTCAGCAAACCATATGCCTCATTTGTACTTGTGCAAGTGGATGGGACACCCTTCAGTGTACTCAATGGCTTGTACTGCAAATCCTGTACTGGGGCAAAGTACATTGCTCTTGCTTTTAATACTTTCATTCCTAATAATAATCATAATAAGTATTCTAACAATTACAAATTTCATTAATTTAAATAACTAGTAACCTCTTACAACACTTAATACATATTTAGACCACATTAAAATCTATTCAATCCCATATGAGTTTGAAAGGAATTTGAATCATATTCTTTTTCAAGAGGCAGTGCCATTCTTTGGTCCCCACTGAGAGACTGAGGAAGATAAGAATTGCAGTACAATCTTTTGGGCTTTAATTTGAGCTGCCTGAATTCTTATAGCCTTGAAGACACCTGAGGTGACAAAGTCACAAGTATATTTGTAGTCCAGAATACATATAAGTTGCAGGAAGAATAATTTTCAGAATTTGAACGTAACAATTTAATAATTTCCTTCAAAAATACAAGACTGAATTACCAAAGACAGCGCATACACAGAATTTTGGGATAGTGTCTGAAGTCTTCATTCCTTTACCATTAGCTGTCACTGCTCACAGCTTGCAATTAAATAAAATGAGAAGCTATGAAAATTCAGTGCCAGCTGTTAGCTATGTCATCTACCAGTGGCAAAAGAAAGCACCAGGGAAAATTAAACTTCTTGGTGTCTGATTATAATTAAAGCCTATCAGACCAGGCATGGCTGTTTCTGCATGCACTTTGCTAAGGGACCATGTCCAGGTCCAGCTGAAGGTCAATACATGGGTCTCTTTCTAGTAAATCCATAGGAATTGCCTATGACAATAATTCTGCCACTGGCAGATGGCATTTTTTTAAAGCAAAGAACAAAAACACAAATCAAAATCCTTATTCTTCATGCAGAGATTTCTCATGCTGATAATTAAGTCCATTTTGCATATTGCAAAATCCCACTGACTGTCACCGTAAATCTTCTCCCTTATTGACAAACTGTTTGCAGATCCAGAGACGAGTGGGCCTTTTTCTAAATCCAGGATTATGTATATATATATATCACCTACATCACTGACATCATCCAATAAACTTAATTGACGGCGGTTTGTCTTAACTAACCTGCGTTTTCAAGGTGTTGTCATGCAGAATGAAATGTGTGTGCATTTAAAATCTGCACCCCCTGGGATGGCTGGCGTAGGTACAAACTCCCAGTTATAAAGCTGAGTTATAACATAACCCTCCCAAGAAATGCTGATGATATTAGTGGTCTGATTCTGATAAGATCCCCAAGCCTTCCTTCCCTTCGTCCTACCTCCGAACCAGCACGTGCAGGTTTCCCAGCCACCTCCAGTGATGTTTAATCACAGAGAAGCCAGTGATGCATTTCTGTCCTTGGGTATACAGACCAGTCCGGCAGGCAGTGCAAGTACAATGGTCCCTGGAATACCACATCACTCTGCCTCTGCAGTATCACCACGTGAACTTTATTTTCCATTGGGATTGTCTGATGAAAAATAAGGAAGAAATTTCTCATATTCCACAGACAGGGACACATCACGACAAGACTCATACTAGACTCATGTTATGATTCAAAGGAATCATACAGCTCTGCCTCACCAGAAACCACTTGGAACAGGCGTTGTTGCTTTGGACGCACACAAGCCAGCCATGGAACAAATGAGAATGCCAAAATATAGCAAAGCTAAAGACACTTTTGTCTTTTTAATGTTATTAGAGATGAGCAAATGCATCCGAGAACAAAATACAATTAGCTGATCTTGTTCCAAAACCTTTCGAAATCTGTGCAGTGAAGTATCCCTTTCTCTCCTTCCCACTGAAACCCAAAAGACACATTATATTTGAAAAAATACTGCAAAATTCCCAGGGTCAGCAGGTCTGGCATCGTCTGCTGGGCTGGCTGCAGACTTCACATCGCGTGCGCTGGGGCTTCCTCGGGGGAAGCAGCACTCACTGCATTCCACCTTCTTAATGGGGTGTAATCAGGAACACGTTTGCTTCAGACCTATTAGTGAACTTCCCACTTTGAACCCAAACTCGTTTTTTAAGTAATTTTTATTAAACCTAAATATTAAATAGTCTTTATTTTGCTAACAGCAGTACCTGACATTTTCTCTGATGAGAATTCTGTCCAGTGTTATGAGACAAGGCAGTGCATGTCCCTGCTCTGTACATGAGAATGGAAACAAGGGGCATGCTACATGTTCATTCCCATTACATTTTTTTTATTCTTTATTTTTGTCTAATCTGTACAAAATAATGGGATGTTTTGTTTGTCCAATACTGATTCTGAAACAGAGTGACAACTCAGAGCTGGAAAAGCCTGCCTTAATTTTTGGCTAGAAAAACTGTATTTGTTTTTGGATCACCCCACAAATGGGTTAAGATTAACTTCCTTGGATTCCAAAACACACTGTACAAATTTGCCTGATTCAAATGCTAAACCTGTGAGTTGTCAGTTTACACAAGCAGCGTGTTTCTTTCTCTTTGCCATTATCCAAAAGAAAAACTCATGACAGATCCTCCTTCCCTACTGCATTCAAAAAATGACAGTGTTTGTAACTGCACCCACACATTTTGCCCAAGTATCAAAATTGCCCAGTTTGAATACTGGGGCATTCCATTCAGACAGAGATGCTGACAACCAATCTGGCTTTAAAACTACTGTTGTGTACACAAACATGCAACTTAAATAACTGCTTACACTGAATCTGATTTATAAGTACATTCACAAGACAAAAGGGCAGAAGCAGCTATCCTGTGTGACTGCACAGCTCAGGCTATTGCATTTTACCCAGACATCCTTGAAAGCAGCTGAAAATTTTGGATTTTGTTCAAATACACCAAAAAAGTGCACAGATCCAGAGGGATGAGGAATGTGCTCATTACCCAGTGGGTTTACTGTACTGCTCCATCACCTTTGTTTCCCGTGAGCCTCTACAGACAGCTCTCTGCACCCAGGGTCCCCCAAGTGTGCACCAAGCAGCTGGGGAACCCCTACAAAATCTGCCCTGCCATGCCTTCACGTTCTCCTGTTAGCTCAGTTGAGCACTCAAACTCTTGCCTGCTCTGACTTTAAAGGACGTGGAAGAAGTTCTCCAGTTTTGGCCGTGCTCTGAGTGGAGTTCCTCCCTGGATTGCATCCAGGGAGAGCAGGTTTCCCAGCACAACCTCCCAGCCTGCAGCACGACTGAAAAAAGCTTAATAGAGTCCACCTGCATCAGCCTGGCAGGGAGCACAACTCAGAAATTATGTTTTATTAAAGCAACATTAGTAACACTTTTCAGGATGCATAAGCATCTATTCTTACACTCAGTAAAACCTTCCATCCAGTTCTTGGCACTGTCTTTGATCACAAAGAGAAGAAATGTTCAAATCTCTCTAAGTCACTGGCCTGAGATTAAGATAAACTTAGATTCAGTTCTTAACTCTAACACAATATTTCTGTGTGTCTCAGCTGCCTATGAAATTGTTTCATACCATGGAAATACTGGTTTATCGAATTGCTAGAGCTGTGCAGAAAATGTAAAATTTCAATTTTCAGGTAATTCTGAAATATCAGCAGGGGAAAAAATATCTAAATTGGAACTGAAAGTTAAAAGGCCAATGCTGCCTTTGAAACAAACACTCAGGAAAAAATCCTGGATTGAGAGTCACTTAAACACATAAGTCAATATTTCATTTAATATTTAGACTTGCTTAGGTTAACTCCATTCATTTTTAACTTGTGTTTTAAAGCCTGAAAAATGTTAAGAGAAAAAAATGTTTTATTACAACGATGTATTTAATATAAACAAATTCTTCTATGACATATATATCTCAAAATAAGAAATAGGCTGACACTGGAGATACAAAATGGGAAAACTGAAAACAAATGATAATTTTTAAATAAGTGACTTCAACTTTTCCCATTTATAGACACTCTCCACCCAAACACTGATGCTGAGATGGAAGACCTCTCAATGAGGTCCCTACAGCTAAATAACACCATTATCAGGTGCTATGTGGACGAAGACACCAGATGTTCCTTGCTATCTGTGTATTCACCTTCTTTCAGAAAGTCACTGATAAATAGCACCTGCTAGTTATGTATTTATATTTATATTTTGTTTCTCATGAGCCAAGAGGTCTGCAAGGCAGGTAGAACCACCTTGTCTTTTCATGCCTTTAGTGAGTCAGGTGGCTGTGAAGCCACGTGTTGCATAGGAAAAACTGTTTTTTGATCAGTTTGGGGAATTTCCTATTATTTCTAATCCCTCTTCCAGATGAGACCAAGTCTGCAAGGAGAAACTCGTGTCTTCCAACAGTGGTGGTGAGGATGTTTTGGGACATGCAAGACTTGGGTTTAACTCTCTGCTTTGTATCAAACACCTGATCAAGCTGAAGATGATTCATTAGAAGATAATATCAGCTTGTCTGGGGCCTGGCACACTGCAGACAGACTCACCACCCAGTGTAGTCACATTTTCTGTGCCTGTATCCACCACACACAAACCTGAGACACAT
>NW_008675813.1:80758-113492 GCF_000695815.1 Acanthisitta chloris
TAATTAATCCAGATTTTCTTATTCAAGGAGAAGAATCACCAACAGCTCCAGGGTGGACACTGGTTTTCCCAAGAGCCCCCACCCTTCAACTTAGGAACCAGCTGTTCCCGATGTCCCAGTCTAAGAGCAACCATCCCACCACTGGGACCACTTTGCCCATATTCCCTGGGCTCCACACTTCATCTGCTGCCTGTGACAAGTATCCTACTTCTGGAAAAAAATCTTCTCCCTTCACCCGTGGTGCTTTACAAGCTTCTGGAGGACTGGATTTAAATAGACCCAATGGCAGATGTGGAGGTGCTCACTGCAGCCTTCCCCAGAGACCTGGTAGTTTAAAGAGTTTATGGCCAAACTTCAGCAGAGGTGCTCTGGCTCCCGGGTAGAAATGCTCACATGGTGCTTCTGTTTCTCCTCACTCATTCAGGCTCCACATGTAAAAACCAAGGCGTAAAAGCACAGAGCCTGATTTGAATATTGCATAGCCAAGCCCGGCAGCTAAGCCATCATTAGGTGTTGACTTGACAAATTTTCTGGGGTCGATACCTGCATAGTCTTTCATATAAAGCAAGCCAGCTTGTTTCTCTTTTCTTGCTGTTGCAGGCCAATTTTAAACCTCCCTGAAGACTTTATTTGTAGGATGTGTCTTTGCTTATGGAAAAGTAACATGTGCAGACAAAATAACTGTTTTTCAGGTTTGATACTCAAGCCCAGCTGAAACTAATCAAAAGTCTGAGATCTTTGGACCCCGGTAGGGCAAAATCCCTAATGAAGACGGATGTAGGACAACAGAGGGAATGAAAGGGTATCTGGTCTCGTCTATACCACAGGGTAGATTTCCACCCAAGAGAATAAAAATGATTGAGCTGTGTCCTTTTCAAATATTATCCTTCTATTTCTTCCACTTAAGTCATATCACATGTGTGGTTTTTTTCTGCTTCTTTCAAGCCCTACAGAAGATGATTTGCTTGAATTTTTTAAGGGATATAACTGGGAAAGCAGCAAATTAGTCTCTCTTCTTGCATAAAAATAGTTATTTATCATTAGTCAGCTTTGAGAATTTGCATGATGACTTGGCCAACTCATCCAAGCCCCATCCTGTGCACCCATCTTCATGTCTGTATAGACAAACTCAGCTCCCACTCAAGCACCTAAAGGTAAAACATTATTTCTCTGCAGTGGCTGGAACCCAGCAGTTTTTGTGTGGAGAATGTGTTAAAATGAGAAAACCAGCTCATTGCTGAAAATAGCCCATCCCAGAGCTGCCTAACTGGGACCAGAGACCACCTGAATAGCACATATACCATTAAATCTGACATCCTATATCTGTCCTAGCTAAAGATTTACAAAAAGCTTGTGTGCCACCAGATATGGGCATGGCAGTAGAATATCCTTTTTCACTCCAACTGTTGGATCCACTCGTGCCCTGAAAAGTGCAATTTCATTACACTTCTCATTATGTCAGCTTTTATTGCTACACATTCTATTGGCCATGAAATGATCCAACTATTTTTTTAAAAATGCAAATGATGAAATTTGTCTTGATCACTGAAGGACACCTGGCTATTTTCTGATTTCTACCAGCAAAACTTTAATAAATATAGGCCATTCTCCCTGCTTTGTCTTGCCATTTGTAGTTTCCCAGTTTCCTCAAAGCTTAATCTTCAATCACTGTGAAACCAGATGGTTAAACAATTAGATAAATCATGGGCGTTGCTTATTTTCTCTCTTCTGTAAGCACTAAACAATAAATCTCACAACTTTCTCGCCACAAATGTGATGGTGAATGCCTGATCCCAGCTCAGCAGCCAGACTCCTATTTCCTGGGCCCACAGAAGATAGAAAATATCACATTTCTACCTCATTCGACCCTTTCAATATCCCTGTCACGCTTCATTGCTTTACAAGGCATCATTTCACTGTTGCAACAAAGATTACAGGGAATCTAACAGGTAAGGCCCCAAGCAAACACGGAACAGAGCAGACCCAAACAGGAGGCACAAGGACTTCATGTCTTATCTGCTCCCCATCTCGGCATTTCTAACCACAAGGACTGCCCCACTGACAGCCCTGCCTGTCCTCAGGCAATGAATCTGTAATAAGATATACACACACAACAAATAATAGAAGTGGTTTGTTGGGTTTGGGTTTGGGGTTTTTTTGCTGAAAAAGTATATACTGAGGTAATTAAATTGCTAACATGATGGATGGCCTCATTTTATATTTGAATTCAAAGTGACTTTCTATAGCATATAAAATAGGGACTTACTGCAAAAAAAAAAAAAAAAAGATAATGCTATAACTTGTGCCAAAATAAAAATATGGATATTTGCCTAGAATTTTGAAGAGTCAAGTTTTGCTGCTCTTGCAATGACAATGTATAGCATTTGGATGTTTTAGCCCAAATCCTCAAGTATTTTGAAGGCATTAAATAACTCAAAGTAGAGAACCTGAGGCACTGTGAGGTTGCAATGTATTTGAGATTACTTAAAAAAAATTCATAATAACCCTGGGAAGAAGACTAATCATTTAAGTACTGGACATTATACAATCCCCACACAGTAATATATTGTACATTGCTTTGGCAGCATCACCTGTAGTTAAGACTGTACAAACTCCCATTTACAGGTCCTATTTTCAGCTTTACTGACCTAGACAGACCTTAAAAGTATCGTATCAATACCACTGTCACATCGTCATGATACAGGAAAACTGTCCGATTTCCTCATCCCCCTTCCTCCCATTCCACTGGAAAAAATAATTGAGCACTGATCAACAGCTAAAAATATTTCAGAATAGCTTCAGGACTTTCACAGAGCCATTAAACAAACTAAGGATTTGATGTCATGTTTGAAGGCCTATGTTAATGGGAAGTTTGGGTTGTAATGCATTATAATTTAGGAGACCTAACTTTGCATTTATTGTCTATGAGAAATTTGTGATCCATACTGCAAGCTGCAGAAGCATTGGCCAGCAGCCACAGAAGTATTAAATGTAAATGACTTGTTACATCAGCAGTTATTTGCTGTGCAGCAATGCTTGTTTTAAAAATCCACTCCAAACCCCTGTAAATCCTGGTATATGTTTTCTTGCTTTTGCCTGACACTCATAGAGTTAACAGGCAAAACATTTCAATAAAACTTCCATACAAAAGAGCTAAGATGTTAAAAACTCACTGTTCACATCTGTTCATCATTTCATTGTGCGGCCACATGTTAGATAACCGTGTGGACTCGTAAGAGCACAATACCCAGTGTGACCTCAGCTGTGACATCAAACAAGCACATGGGGGAATTGTTCCAGGCTTTTGCCATCAGTGTGGTTGACTTTCACAAAGGGGGGAGCAGGAAAACTGTGCCTGACAAGTGATGAAACTGCAGGATTAACAACTAACTTTTATCACCCCTTGGCTGTGGGTTTCTTTGCAATAGGAAAATGTGAGTGTGTAAATAGGTCCATCCCCCAAAATTAGGCAAATGTTATAACAGGCTGGTTAACTAACCTGTAATTAGGCTGTCAATTGTATTAACTCCATCACCCACTAATAGAGTAAGTTATAGTGGAAGCAGCCAATGTTGTTAGGAGGGTTATTTATTTTATGCCCTAATTAATCAGTACTGACACCGAACCACATCCTTCCTCCTTCCTCATTATTTAAATCATCCATTTATATGGATGAACCTCTTTGCTTTGTGCATTTCATTAATGCCTGAACATGCTCCCACAAGGAGAGCGGCGGATGCTGTTCCGGGGAGGGGGTAACAGAAATGCTGGGAGGCTGTTCCTGCTCTCCCAACCTTTTTTTCCTTGGAAGGGCAGTGGGGAGGTCAACGGGATCAAGTCTCTGGGCTCCCAGGGGTCTGGTCCTCTGCAGTGCCAGGGAAGTGACTTCCGTAGGTTGGCCCAATTTCAAGCATTTGGTATTTGTGGAGACAGAGGAGAGGACATCTCCTTTTGGGAGGGTACCACCACACAAGGAAACCTTTGCTTCAAGACAGGCACATGCTTAAGTGATTTCCTGAATCTGGGTCCTGATCCTAAAATTGGAAGTGACAGGTAGAAGTTCCCTTACCCCCCAAATCACCCGTCCTGAGGCTGTAAGTGAAATAGAGACGCAAAACTACTTGGTCTGCAGAATGGAGATCAAAGCGTCATGGGTTTAAATTGACTAGCAGACAATTTGGAAAAGTGAAATTCAGAATATCTTGTGCAGGGTTTTATGCAGGGAACACAATAGTTGCCCTAAAGTATTTCTTTTTACCCCCATGTTTTTAAGGAGTTTTTAAGGGGTTACATCTGCAGTATTTCATAACAGAACAGCCAAAACAAAGTCCAAGTCAAAGTATTTTTGATGGAATATTTTTAAGCCAACTTTTTTTCCTAGTCTATATTTTTACTTTCCTCTTTTTTCCAATTTTTTGCTGAATCCACACATCCCACATAAGCACTTGCTGTTGCACATGTGTAGACTCTACAGAGCAGCCTGAAGAGGCTATCAGTATTTTTCTACGGACTACTAACTTGTTTAAGCAAAGTGCACATATGGGCTCACATTAATGACTCTCACCTGATGCAAGAAGCCTCTCTGAGGTTCTCTCAGAAGGTCAGCATGGAGAGAGGGAAGTCTGGCTGAGCAAAAGGCAGCAGGGCAGAGCCCAGCCTGGGAGACACCCGCTCACACTTTCCATGCTCTGCTGCCCTGCCTGGCATCACAGCTGAAGAAGTTTAGTAAGAAAAATATAGCCCAAACCTCTAAGTTTTTATTCTGCCTCCTGCCTTCAACATGGGCAGCTACTGCCACAGTTCAGTCACCTTTAAAGTGGGGCTGAGCTCTCAAAATTCAAAACTCACAGGGGATGGGGAGGAGGATGCACAGCCAGGACTGGGAAAGCTTTAATGGTGGAGCACAGGAGCACACATAAATTGCCCAACACCAACTTAGCAGGAGGATGGGGAAGACATGGTAGGTTTTGTACCCAATGCGTGTCCAACCCACATGACCAAAATCTGAAGTCAGCCTATTCAGGACATCCCATACCCCCTTTCAGGTTGACCAAGAGCCTCTGACACCTCTCTACATCCATGCCATGCTGCCTGGAGCAGGTACACCTGGAAATGCACACTCATAGGTCAAACTGGTTATTGACAGACTCTTTGGAAGCTGCTTTTTCTAAAGGAAGACAAATGGCACAAGGCTGTGCATACATTACTTGAGTAAAGCTCAAACACACCTTTGGTGGGCTTTCAGGGGACAAAAACCAGTTGCACGACCTACTTCAAAGCTGACAAACATGATCCTACTTGCAATAGTTACAAAGGAATTTTTATAACTTCAGGAATTTTTAATCTGGAGTAAACTGAGATACTCTATTTCAAGAAAATACTTTTAAATATTTATAACTATATTATTCATTTGAAAAAGATTCTTATTTTAGACAAAACATACAATTTTGCCAGTACAGCTTTCAGGCAGCAGCTCCCATGCCAGTGTAGATAGCTCTAAACTAAAGCAGCTCTCAAAAATGAGGAAACATTATCCAGTGCCACATTCGGAAACCAAAGGCCATGTGCAGCTCCATTAACTTGTGGTTCAAGGCCAATAATTAAGCCATCCAGGTTTCATCCAGATATTTTTCTGACTCCCTAAACATTTTGCCAAACCATGAACTAATTTTCACCACGTAGGCTTTCTCAGATTTAGCACATTTCTGAAGACAGTTGCTCACTCGGCAGAGCTCCAGGGGCACTTGAAACCTCGTGGTGTAAACTGGTCAAAAGTTGCCAAGTGTATATTGCCCCATGAAATCTGGTGTGTCAGAAACCATATAAACCAAACTGAAACTGTACAACTTTTCCGTGGATTTCATACCCAAAGCTGTATAAGGGTGTGGCGAGGGCCAGTTGCCCACAGCATGAAGTATTCCTCATACACTTAGCAGATACAGGGGGTCTTTACAAACTGGATTTTGTCCAATCTTCCATGTTACCTTTTGAGTGCAAAGGGGGCTTTGGCCAGAATATTTCTCTTTTTTTTTGAGAAAGCCCCTGCTTATGTGGTTTTTAGCGAAGAGAAATGTGATGAGCCGTTAGTGGTTGTCATGAAGTTGATCCTCCCTGGCCAAAACCCAAGGTTTTGTTTTGAAGTGTGCCATTACACTACATGTTTTAATGCCCTTTTTTCCAGTCATATAAACCAGATCATTTAAAGTATATTACTATTAGAACAAAAAAAGTCTGTATACCTGAATGCCCACAAACAATCTGACAAGAAAAGTATTTAAAGGTCCAACATCTTTGCAGCAGAGCAAAAGTCAAAAACTCTGGAACCAACCAAGTGCCCTATCCTGCTCCCATTTAAGTCAACAGCACTGGTCCCCACGGCTTAGTGCTGACAAGTATGAGAATTGCCAAAGAAATGCACATTAATTATCATTACTATGTCTGTTATTGTATAACAGACTGTGATTCTGTACTTTATCTCCTGGACCATTATCTCCTGGCATGTGATCTAAGTGTTGATACTGCTAATGTAAAGGAACACAGAACAGTAGTCATTTATCCTGCCAAAGACCTCGTGCTTTTCTTGTTCTATCAATCATTAAACAAGTAATGTCTTTTGTGTTATTGCCTTGACATTCATTAACACTCACGTCACAGGAAATCTTTGCAATTAAAAACCTTATTGACAATCTGTGGTTGTTTCTCATTGGTGAGTAACAAGCAAGATAATAAAAAATGAAAACAATAGTGTTATCATAGATAACTGAGGAGGTTTTTCCTTTTTCTTTTTGTACCTCAACTATTTTAATGCTGTTGGTCTCTTTTTTAATTTGAACATGGACTCGAGGGCTCTGAATGCTGGCAAACCACTTTTTATCAGCCCTGAACATCTGAACACCCCTTTGACATTAATCCTGTATGACCAGCTTTAGTGGAAACACTCAGCCTTGGAAAAGTCAGGCTATATGAGGACAAGACAAATGTTTCCTTCTCAGTGCTATTCTGCCCCTCAGAGATGGGCAAAGACCACATTTGTAAATCAGTGGCACAAGAACACTGTGCTTTACCCACTGTCCAAAACATGCACTGGACTCATTTCCATACTGCTGGTGCTGCCCCAGGGCTAACATCTTGCAGGAGATGGAGGGAGGCTTGCAAGGAAGCTGAAGCCCTGGTAAGAGATACACAGAGATGGGATGGAAGGGGTCCCTCCAGGTGACCAACAGCTCTAGTTGGGTGGGAAGCAAAGTGAAGAATGTCTTAAACATGTCTTATGGCCAGTTTACCCATGCCTTCTGCTGTGCTCCTAACCACCTTCCCTTTTACAGTTACACAAATTTAGACTGGCTAATACAGATGCTACCTTATGTTGGAAAAAAGGGCCAAAACCTTTTGACCTAACAGCAGGTTGCTGGGATGCATCAGAGGTTGAATTTTGCATGTACTCTGAATCTTATCTGTGCTGCCCTTCCCTGTGGGACACAGCAAATTACAGCACTCACATTAAAGTGCTGGTCTCTGGAAATGAGTCTCTGCTTCATGCAAACCCAGATTCCTGTCTGACTTGGGCCTTGCTGTCTGAAAGGTGCCTTCTGGAAGATAATAAGCACAACCTCAATTCCCACAGACATTGACATAATTGAAAAATTAGACCATTAGGCTCTTACATTCTTACAGGCTGTTTTAATTGCAGTCCATATATCTTGAGATTATTTACTGAATGCTCCATCTACACGGAGGAAGCTGAGAAGTGAGGGCAACTCTGCAAACCTGCTACAGAATTCAGACAGGAAAAAATATTAATCAGAATCATCGTTGCCTTATTTATTCTATATTAGAGTGCTGGAACAATTAAAGGCAGAAACATTAAAGCCAGAGGGACTGCTATAATATTGTTACCTGATACTCATCTTAATATTCTACAAAGTTTGCACTTTTTACATTTCTGCTCAGTATCTATACTTCAAATTTACACCACCATAAGAAAAAGAATTAGAGCCATTGACTTCTGAAGCTCTATGCCCATGAAGAACATCTGGAATAGGCTCCTGTGTACATCCATATCTCCTGATAATTAGCAAAAAGGAAGTAAAATTCTAAAAACCGTCCCACAGTAAATGGTATATTTTCAGTTCTCAGATATGGTGATCTCTCTTTGAAACCTAAGACTGCACTTATGATCAGCCAGAGCACTGAAGAGTACACTGTGTTTGACATAGCAGCAGTTTGTCTTTTGTTGGGCACTAAAGTAGTTAAATAAATTCCTATCTTTTCCTTTTTCTGGTAATTTAAGCATTAGTAGTGTTGATACCAAATCTGGACTGCCTATGGCTTTTCTTTTGACATCAGCAGTAATGTTCTTAGTAGCAATCAGATTTATAAAACAATCCAACAAAAAAGGAATGTAACAAAACATGACAAGTATATTTCTCTGAAAAGTAAGTAGAAGGAATTATTTGATATGTTACAGGTATTTACATACATATAACTACATATTTTCTGCCACTGATTATGTTATTTCTCATATCCTGTAACAAATGCAATCATGTGGTTAACAAAATTTTATAATTAAAATAAATTATTTCTAGCTTTGGTATTTGCTCTTGTTCACCAAGCTTAATAAGAGAATGGATTTTGCAGATCTGAGACCAACACCAACATTCAATAAATTAATCTGACAGCAAGTCCTGCTCTCCCCTTGGTGCCTCCAGAGTCACTAGACTCTGTACAAGCCAGAATACCACAATATTTAACACAATCTTTCAAGGCCATCTAAACTTTTTCAAGGCAAATCAGCATTAGAGTATTGAAATCTGAAACAAGCATTAGGAGATATTCTTACCACAAATAAAAAGTAATATCTACTTTAGGAATCCTATATGAGATAAAATGTAGAAATGCATACAGAGAAAGGTCACCTACTCCCACTGCCAGCAAGGGGCTGGGTATATATTTGAAACAGGGCTGCTGCAGGGAGGCTCCCATGCATCTTCTGAGGAATGAGTCTTCTCTGTCAGTCCAAGTGAAAACAATCTTTTAAAGAGTGAAGTGAGACTTTCTGTACTACAGATATTACAGAGCTTTGACCCCCCATCTCCCTCCCTCACTTTGGTGATAGCCACTCCCCAGTGTACAGGTGTACTTATTCTGGGTTTGTACAGCTCACCTGACCCTGGTTTCATAGCCATGTACAAGTGTAACACCAGGATTAGACCACCCTGAGAGGGGTCCAGGCATCCTCATATCTGGTGGGACAGTTTCACACATGGTAATAGTTGTTTCATCTTCAATCACTGCATATTTATGGATGTGATAAACTCATACCATGAAACAAACCACTGCCTTTATATACCTTTATTGAGAGAGTGAGTTTTCCTGTTAAACCCCAGAGACAGGGCTCAAACAGCCTATTTTCTCTTCTGGTCATGCCACAGATCCATGCACCACCTACTGCAAGTCTTTTTATCTCCCTGCTCATCAGTTTATGAGTAATGCAACGAGCATGTTGGACAGAAATAAGAGACCTCAGGTATTTGGGCATTAAATGGATGAGCATTGTGGAAAAGCATATTGTGAAGGGAATGTATAAGCAAACAGGGATAAGATAAGAGATATCTGATTCACACAGATTATGCCTTTTGTGCCCAATATATGGGTGGCTAACAGGTCACTGTGCAGGAATTACAAGTAATATAAGCGGGCATGAGGAAGCAATATTTTAACTTGAAAGGACTTGTAGAGGGATGAGAGAGAATTTGCATAAAACCAATACAGAGCAGATGGGAATGGACAAGCCTGCTGGTATCAAACACAAGCCAAAGGAAAATTACAGAACAAGGAAGTTATTGTAGACAGCACTTCGATATCCTAACCCTATGAAACCAAGAAAACCTCTAAATCCACCAGAACAATCACCTCAAGGGTTTAGCAAAAGGCCTCAAGTTTCTGCTAGAAAAATATCACATTACTGGTGACAAAAAGCCTTATCATATTTTCCCACCTTTAATTGCTTTAGAAGGCAAAATACCTATATATTAAAAAAAAGAGGTTAAGGGTAAATACAAATGTTACTGCTGTATTAATGTGTGTTATCTATTCACTAGTTTTCTTTAATACTGTTTTGTGAACATGAGAAAAGGCAGTCAATGCCAGAAATAGCTTTTCTTACAGCAAATATTTGGGCAGGTTTATTGTCTTTAGCCACCACACCAGACCTTTTTTTTTTTAAAAGCAAAAAAAGGCAGAAAGAAAGAAAATAAAAGAAAATTGGCTCTGGATTCAAAGAAGATTGCAAAAAAAAAAATTGTTATGTTGATAAGTATCAGTGTTCTAGAGTTACAACCAGTCCAAGATGTTTTCAGAGGTATGTGTCAGAGACGATGGTAAAAAGCAGAGAAGTATGTAGGCAGAAGTGTGAAAGAAGTCTAGGCAGAGGTGTGAAAATAGTTTATAGTTTATTAAAAAGAGGCAAGAACGCAGAAACTTTCCCAAGCTGCAGCTGTCCAACTCTGCCTCGCTTTGAGCAAGACCTTCTGCTGAGGTCGTTCTGGGAAGCTGATGCCTCTCAAGTGCCATGTGTCCTTTGTGGGACTCCTGGCAGGAGGAATGGAGGTGTGCGGATCTATTAATGCAACCGTGTTTGGAAGAGAAATGTGCAGGTCACTCCCTCTTCTGCAATGGCAGACTAATTTTATTCTGTCTATGCTCCAGAGGAATCAAATGCTTGATGGATGAAGCCTAAGAAAATCCTAATTCAGGTGGAGAATTGTAACACAATAACCCATGAGTAATTTGTTATAGAGTGACTGGGTGCCAGGAGATGCTGGGAGGAGAGAAAGAAGCAGCACGTTAGGCATGGGTTAAAAGATAGGCTGTGCTGCAAGCACCAAGGAGCAGTTTCAGCCACATCCATGTGACGATGCCACGTTACAGACCTTTTCTCCCATCATACCCATGATGGAAGAGAGGCCTGTGAAGCTCCAACACTTGTGACACTCATATTATTTTTCCGGTAATCTCAAACGATGGAATAAAAATTCAGACAAGGCAGCAGAGATGACCATGGTGGATTTGGTTAGGCAAATGAATGATTTCATGCTCCTCCAGCCTGAGAACTGATTTCTGAGGAAGATTCCTCAATCCTTCCTGGCCCTTCCCATGACATGATTATACACATATATTAGAGTGAAACCAAAACCTTTTAATACCAACATGGTAAGATGAGACACCACTTGACAGTGCTGAGTTTCAGCCTGGCTGGACACAAAGGATGAACATACCTCTGCAACTCAGCACCCGAAACCCAGAATTGCATTTCTGCTGGATGACACTTCAGTGGTGACAGACATTAATAGCCCTGTTAAGCATAGATATAACAATGCCACTTTGGTGTCTCGCTACAAGCCCTTGCCAGTAATGAGCTTTAAAGAAACAATGACTCACGGTAATACGAATTGTCACAAGATCTCACAGAAAAGGATATGAGATAGCTCAAGGACGGTGGCACACAGCCTGCCCTTGCACCCTGCAGCACACCTCTTCTCACGGCCAGATGAAGGCACAGATAATACAACCAGATGAACAGACAACTGCATTTAAGTCCTATGAATCACATGTAGCCTTTCATCCCCCTTCCCAAACAATCCTGCTTCACTGCCAATAAAGTTTCAACGGTTTTTCGGTACTGCCTCCCCTCCCAGCAACTGCCTCCCTGGGTTTCTTCCCTGCTGCTGCAGAGAGGGTCAAAGCTGCCATGTGCCCACAAGTCCCTTGTCATCACCCATGTGCTCTGATGGGACCTGATTCTCCAAGGTGGGAACTAATGGGTGATAAAAACTCTCCTCAGTTAGACTGATAAAGGGAGATATTTTGTCTATGAAAGTGCCTTTGGAAAGCCCTTTGCTCACACACTTCCAGCTATTTTGCCCAAAAGGTTGTATTTCTTAAATAAAACCAGGCATTTGCTTACCTGCAGCACTGAACACCTTGGCTCTGGAAACTCAACCTGTTGTTGTGCAATCAGGACTCAAGACATTGCATCCAGGTGTAGCACAGAGTAGGGCAGACTCTGGATCTGTGTAGCAGTTCCACCATGCAAACAGGTGAAATAGCTCAAATCCTCACAAAGGAAGAAAATACTGGCAGCTTTTCGTAGGAATATTGTAAAGGATCTTACTGGGTGAACACCAGCTTGGGAGCAATGTTTATAGCAGAGCTATAAACTCTTGAACAAATTAAAAGGATTTACAAGAGTAATTCGAGTCTCCAGCCAAACCTACTGAACGGCAGGAGACGATTCTCCCAGGGTCAGGAAGAAATGATTAGCAATGTACTTGTGGAAAAGGTTTTAGTATCATTTCTTGCCCTACCTATTAAAAAAAAAATTATCATTTCAGTTATGGCAGTAAGTGCACAGGAAGATCATTCCTTATCTCCTCAGTGCTTCACCTGGCTCTTTTTATAGACCCTTTGTTCTTGTCTCAGCTCACCTGTTACAAGAGGTCTTCCCCCCCCCCCCAAAAAAAAAACACTTCAGACTGCAGATTTTAATTCTGTCTCAGAGATCTGAATTCAAAGGCTCCAGTCAAATTGTTTAAAGCTCAATGGGCTTGCATATGCATTTTAAGCTAGAGTTGGCATTTTTTATACCCCTGATGTTTCCTGTTGATATTATCCCACTTGTTTCACTGCTGGTGGACATGGATGAAAACCTCAACAGCTAACCTGAGATCTGCAAAGATCTGCAGTTGAGTGTTTTGCTTTTATATGGATGCCCAAACACCTGCTTTATTTGCAGAGATCTGTGCTATTACGTGGCAATCAGTGAGAGCTTGTGACTTTCAAAAACTTTTATTACAATGTGCAAATTAAGAAATTATTGAAGGTAAGATGTGAAGAACAAAGAGGTGTCTAAACACACTGCTGAAGGTGGTGGCATTGGCATGAACTAGTCTAAGTCAAAGTACCCTGAGAGCACTGTATTCCTTTCCCAGGAGCTGAGCTAGGAGAATGGAAGTGTTCTCTATGATTCAATAGCAATGAAATCAGGAAGGGAGAGTTACTTGGCAGAAGATATTAAAAAATATAAGGATCCTCTAGCATAATAGAAAACAATACTGAAGAATATAAAAGATGACAATTATACTTTCTATGAATTTTTTAACTCTCATGTAGATATTCTACTGGTTCCAATTAAATCCCAGAGGATCACTCAAAGCCCCTTTCAGAACCTGCAGCAGCTCAGGCATCACCATGTGGTATTTCAGTGTCAGGTGCTTTTATCTGAATGTATACAGGAAGCTAAGGTACATCCTAGAGTTGTTCTGAGCACACAAACTATGCAAGGTTGATTTTCTGCAAACCAGGAGGAAAAGTACCAACACAGAGATTCTCCACACCATATTTTTTACAAGATCTTTTCATTGAAAATCCCCTGCAGTTCCTTCCCACTAATCTGGACTGGATAGTAAATGGAGAAAGATCTCTCCAGACACTTTCCCTTTAGATCACAAAAGAAAACATTAATCAAGCAAAAGATGGGAAATTATGACACCTAGCTGCTAAAGTTCAGCCCCAGCAGCCAGCTCAGAGCTGATCACAGGGTACAGGTGACTATCCATCAAATGACCTATCATAACACACATTAAAATGTCTGGGTTAATCAGGACAGTAGCCAAGAACAATATTTTTCTGCTGACTTTCATAACAGCAGGTACAAAAGCAATCCCCTTGAAACACCGGTCTGCAAGCCTTCACAACTAAATTTGATTAACTAAACAAAATTCCAAATATGATTTAAACCAAATTATACCATCTCCTCACTGCACACCACATACAGGACTGAGGATGCTTTGTGTGAAGTAGAGAGGGTATTAGACCTGTGGAGTTTTAGGTGTGAGCTGGAAAATGCACTGAAATGTGAGCTTAACTCTTGGGTTGCTACCTGGAATCACATTTTAAAAACAGAAAGTGAGACTGAAGGTTATTTTATCACCACCTGATAGTGAAGTGGAATCAGTTGCAAGTATGGTTATGATTACTTTGCAGAATACTTTAATGTGGGTGAGGAAGAATATCTTTATGGGGCTATTATAAATTGCACCACTTACTCATTAGAAAAATACCAGTGTGACTTTGTGCTCTCCTCATGTCAAACTCAGCACAAGGAAATGATAAAACTATTTTATTGCTACCAGTAAAGACACTTCACATCTGTGAGATTGCTTCCTCCTGAGAATCTCTGAGCCATTTCTCCCAAGCTTAGCTGATCACAGAGTTGACCAACAGGGCAGGTGTTTGTCCTCAGAACCTCAAGCCAGGAGGTGAGGCCCAGTGGAGCTGTGTGACTCAGGCACACACAGGATGTCATTAATCAGTGGCAGGTTAATCAGGCCCCAGCCCTGGGTGTTAATCAGAGCTCCACACTTGCCCCTGTTTCTCCCCAGCCCTGGACCAGGGGCTCCTCATCAGTGTCACACCCAGAAATATAAACTGGGACTGAGTCCCCATTGTGCACTAAGTGGATCTGTGCCTGTCAGTAGACAGTTTCCAGGGGGAAAATGTCATAGATGACAGTTTGCAGGTGAGTGGACAGCACTGCTAGGGAGGAGATATACAAGAGTGGTGTCACCAGCTCACAAGTAACTCACTGCTTGTGAGCAGTGTCCCAGAGCTGGCACCATCAGGCCAGATCAGCACCCAGTTAGTCCTGAAGGAAGAGATTTTATCAATATTTAATTTTCTGGAGGGAAATTGTGCCTGTGACGGTGTAAGTCAATGGGAATAATGAGTGTGGGCCTGGGCTCTGCACAGAACTCAGTGTCTGGAGCAGGTTGTTTAGGCACATGCTAAAAAGTTTTACTGAAATAAGCCTAAAAATACCCTGTTTCAGTAAAACATTTATAAGCAGCTGTCTGGTAAGGATTTTTTTCTACCAACATGTGAACTAATTTATGATCTATAAAAGTGACAACTATAAACACAATTAATTTATTCTACCAAAAAAAATAAATCCCCTTATCAATGAGGACTCTTACTGACTCTGCCGTATGTATTACTCCTGCTCTTCACTTGGTGTGGTTTGGTGCAAAAGATCATGATATATTTAAATGGCTATAGACAGAGATGCGTGCTCAGTGCACCATCGAGCTCTGGCAGAGGGACATGGCATTTAGCTATGTCAGGAAGGAAATTTCCCAGCTTTGCCCCATGAAAGTTTTTTAAAAAAAAGTCTTTGTCAGGGAAATGATGGATGGCTCTAACATTATACAATGAAAGAAGAGCTCAGGATATGTATACAATGGCTTCAGTTCAAAAGAGTCTGCGACAACAAGCTCAATAATGGAACTTTTAAGTTATATATATGTAAACCAAGTGGAAAGCTGAGAAACCTTCTGTCTTAGATGGATAAACTGTTTACCTAAACAGAAAGAAACACTATTAATTCTCATAAATGACAATGCAAAGATGCACAGACTGATAGTCCAGACTGGATCTGGTGGATGAGGTCAAAATCACATGTTTGCTCAGTGCCTGTGTCCGAGACACAGCTCATTCAGCCCTATTCGAACAGCCTGTGCTGATTCCTGCTCTCCGAGCCCAGCCATAACTACAGATTAATTTCCATGTTTCTGATTTCCGTTCACAGAAATAGGATATAGGTATGATTCATAACGAGATGTCCAGAGTGATTTTAGAAGATGCTTCAGATGGCACATGCTGGGGCTGAGACTGTGGGGCCATCCACGCAGGCAGAACCGCAGGAGGGAAACATGACACACACAGCCCCAGACACATCCCTGTGCCAGCTCATCCCGTGGTGGGGCCAGATCCTGTCACCCAGCTCCACATCCAAGACACACAGCCATGACCCAGTGCTCTCCAAGGCACCACAGCCCTGCTCCCAGTTCTGCTCACACCCTGGGCTGGGAGGGAAGAACTCCATCCTGGGAGGAGTGGAGGGTGGTGACTTTCTTTCCAGTTTCTCTGGACATGTTTGTATGGCATTACCTATGATAGTTTCTGTAGTTTAGTTTTCCCATCTGGAAAATGGGACAGGGGGATAAGGCTTCATTTCTGAGTGTGCTAGAAAACATAACACTCTTATGTGTATCCAGTAATTCGAGATCCCAGGAGAATAGTGCAGAGAATTATTATTATTATGACAGAAGGCATTTTTACTTCTAATGCACAAAGAAAACAAATAGCTAGAGAGTGAGCTCGGAGATCTAACATTCATTTTATTTTTATTTTTGAACTTTCTAATTTTTCAATAATTGAGACCACAGTTGTTCACTTCCATATGTGCAACAACCCAGCTCCAAACCCTCCTGAAAACTGGTTGCCAGCTTTGGAGGCAAGTAAGAATATACTAAGCAAAATAAAAGAAACAAAATATTTAAATAGTAATAAAAAAAGTTGATACTTCTGTAATTTGCAATGATTTTCTCAAACCAGCCAGAAGAGAAGCATTTGACAGTGTCTGGGCTCAAAGCCATGGACAGTATCCACTGCTAGTGTTGTATAATTTACAAACTCCTGTTCTTTCAACAACTCCTCAGAAAATGAGATTGTTAAGTAAATATATAGCAGAAAAACAACTCAGAAGAACAGAACAACTCCTTTATATCATTCAAAAGGTGATGGCCTCTAGGAGAGAAAACAATTTTCTGCAGTCTGCCAGAGCTAGAAGAACATCAAACAAAGCAAACAACATGAAAGCTATGAAAAAAGTCTGCATGCCTTTTTGCACAGTAACCTCCTCAGCAGTGGTATGCAACACGGAGATAGGTCCTTACATGCATCTACCATCCAGGGACACAGATTCCATGTGACTCTGCTGGGCTCTGGTAATATCAGGTTACAAAAGTGACAGCAGTTGAGAAACACTGCTAGTACTACTGGGCTATGGCTTGCTTGTTGTCTTAGAGACTTTATTCATGAGGCAGAAAAGAGTTCCAAAATTAGTGGTCGAGGGAGAAGATCTGAGCCAAAACCTGTCTCTTGGGGACCTCACACCTGCATCCTGATGTACCCAGGGGATCGGTATGGAGCAGGATAAGTGCATTACCTTTCTCACAGTTGGGTCATGAGACTTATGAAATTGTTCCTTTATTAAACATATTAGAGGCTCAGCCTTGTTTGCCTACTGATATCCTTGAAGGAAGGGAATACAAAGATGAGGGTGTGAATTCTATCTGCTGTATCACCACTTTCAGGCTGCTAGGACAGTTTTATTTGCTTTATAGTAATTCATTGCCAACTTCACACATAGAAGTTAAACACAGTTTCTAAATGATAACACTCAAAAGACAGTTTTCAGAAGAAAAAAAAGTACAGCAGAATGCAAATCTCTACTTAAAAAGGGTTAGATGGAGGTTACCAAAAAGTGTTACCAGGTTTGTTTCTCCTGATTTTTCCAGTAAGTGGGGTGACCTCGGCCACCCAAGGGACATAACAACCTGCACAGCCTCACCTTAGCAGGGTCTGGTGTGGGATAAGCACCCAAAAGCACATGCTCCATGCAGTCTAAAACTAAGCATAAAATCTGTCTCCCCCTCCCCATGGGGCAACTGTCCCCACTGTGCCCTGGGAGCTGTTTCCGTGCTCATCCTGACCTCCTTGTGCTCCTTCCCACTCCCCACTTCACCCCACGCGAGCACATGGTGAGACCCTTAATGTCCATGGGTTTTGGACCAGCCATTAAATGCTCTGTTTTCTCTAGTGGTGGCAAGAACAGCTTAAAAAAGCTTTGCTTAAATGGAGTTATGAAAATATCAGCCACTGATCCAGAAGTTCTCAACAATCCAGTGATGCAAGGTCACTCCTAATTGCCTCCATCTTTCCTATTCTCTCTCCAGAGAATAATTACCTCAAGAAACAAAGTCCTGGTTTATTTTACTAAGATCCAGAAATTCCCTGCTTTTATAACAACAAGCAACTCCCCTCTTCTTCCGCTTTGGACGAAAGAGAATATTACCACTGTCAGTTATATGCAGGGGAATTGTTAACCCTTAACATTCATGTGGTGAAAAAATAAACTGCAGAAATAATCTCCTTGTGTTTAGAATTATTCAATACTGTTAAAACAATGGTTCGTTTTGCTTGTTTGTAAATGGGAAGAATGAGACCATGCTTCAAAAGCATTTATTCTGTACATGAGCCAGAATAAAAACTCCCCTGGAATTGTTGTCTTAGAGTGAGGCACAGCATTTCAAACTTCCCTTTTGATTTTTTTCATATTCAAAAGCAAAAGGGATTATGTTAAAGCAGCTTAAATGCTCAGGTTGAGATAGCAGAGCTACATGATTTGATCACTGTGCTGGGCTCAAAAAAATTCAAGATAGGGTAGTAAGTGTAAGTGAAAAGTGGAATCTTCGAGTTGGTCCTACAGTAGCTGGTACTGGTCAGAAGAAAAACAAGTGATTGAGTCAACTGACTTCTCACTATTGTTATAGTATCATGATACTACTGTATTGCAGTCCTACAGTATGAACTATTCAACTAAACTTTATATTGAGCCAAAACAACCCGCATGTAACCTCTTTAGGAACAACTTGAGAACAAATTTTAAATACAACCACTCCCAGCATTATAGAATCATAGAATAATTTGGATTAGAAAAGCCCCCCAAGACCATCAAAATCCAACCACTAACCCAGCACTGCCAAGCCCACCACTAAACCACATCCCTAAGTGCCACATCCACTAGCTTTTTTAATCCCTCTTGGCATGGTGACCCAAGTGCTTCCCTGGACAGGCTGTTCCAATGATTGACAACCCTTCAGCAGCTTTTAGATCCCTTGAACTCTGGTTCTGTGTCATTCCAGCCATTGGAATAAGTGGCTTTGCACCTCTAAGTCCAGCCTGAATTTGGACAGAAAGCTATAAAAGAGTTTTATAAGCATTTCTGACAGAGCCAGGAAGTCCCAAAATCTCATGGGAAATCCTTTTGCTTGTCTTCATTTGCTTCAGTATAACAGTGCTGAACCAGGACCTAATATATAGGTACCAAAAAATCCTGAAATACTTGAAAAAACAAAGAGAGGAGTTTAATTTAGGAAGAATTCTCTTGCTCCTTTGAACAGACTCAGTTGCAAAATAATTTATTATTTCTCTCAATTGCTCAAGTTGCAGATCCAGTAAGTTATTTCAGGGTGGGTCATCCCACTCTTAGTGGTCTGCCCAAAGAAAACCCAAACTGAATCTTTGAAGCTTATTCATCACCCAGACAAGTTCTCCAGTCATAAAAGTCCCATGAGAGGCTTCAGAAATGAGGACATGAAGGAAATAAATGCACTTTGATCAAACCACAAGGATCTTGAGGAAATCTGATTTTTATCGGTCGAATGATAATAAAAATCAAAGATGAACTTTCACAAGCATAAATGAAAATAAAAATTCTTGTATTCAAATCTTTAAGTACATATTAACCAATATAATATTTGCTTCTCATCTTAACATGTGTTGAGACAATTTTGTTTGCAAAGAGAAAAGGTAACAGTTGCTTTAAGAAAAAAAGGTGAAACAATGCAAACCTCTCTCCAGTGTTTAGTGCCTTTTGGTCAATCCCTCTCCTCTCTTAATTGGAATTAACAGACTGGGAAAAGAAGCAGTTACCCTGAATCATCAGTGGTGTTTGGAAGATTTTGTAAACCAAACACTGCTCTTATTTCCACGAGAAGCTCTCACTGGACATTACAAGCCTTTCTTCTGCTCGAGGCTGCTATCTGGTTTCTGTACTATAATGTTTTCTTGGATTCTTTTCTCAGTCTACTTAATATCATCCCTTCTCTAAATCCACTTGGCAAGTCTGAAGCATAATCACCATGGTATAAAAATACTTTTAAGGGTAAGTCCTCTATCACCTGCCATCAGAACAGATTATATTCAGTTTAATGGCTAAATGCTGCCTAAGTACCTCTGTGCTATGCCCCTCTCCAGGGTCATCACAGATCCCGAGAGAATAACAGTACAACACAGCAGCATTGATATCACAAATCAGCTTTTCCCCGGGTGAGGAAGAAGAGAGGAGTTTATTATGTTGGCCATCAACCACTGTAGCCTGCATTTCATGACAGCTTTTATTAACAGTAACCTTCTATATTCTCTTGCTTATGACTTTCTGACAATGCCTCTTTCCAAGATAACACCTTCCATGTGTAGCCTGAAGCCAGAGAAATATTTTTCCAAATAAATTTGATAACAAATCTCATCAACTGATTTTCAGGTTGGACAACCATTTTAAGAACCCTTTACATCATGTGTCTGGAAGAAATTATCTAAGCTTAAGGTTTAGAAGGTGGGGCTGTGTACATTCCTACAATGGGGCATCAGAGAAATTAAGAAGTTGCATGAGTGGGACAATGAACATGAACATTTCAGAGCTCTGTGGAGAAAGTAATGATTTTTCCAATGCAGCATCCAGTAAGACAGGTAAGAATTATAATCCTCATTTAGACTGGGAGACAACAGGGCACACACATGCACAGAAAATCCAACAGGTGCAAGAAAAAGCCCCAGCAAGTCCACAATGTTGAATCCCTCTAAAAATAATTCAAGAACACAAGCTGGAGCAACAAGTCCCTGATTCAGCTACATCACTCTGTGCAAACTTTTTGCATGTTTTGCCCCAGTAATCCATTATCAGTATTGATCTGTTGATCTGTATTTTATATAGGTATAATGCGGAGGTTTTCTTAATTAGTGTTTTTTCTTCTCAGAACTACATGTACTGCTCTGTCTTTCTGATATTATTGAGAATATTTCCTCTGCCTAGGTTTGGAATAAGACACCTTTGTCAGCAGAAAATGACTAATGCACTTCAACCACTTCTACTTCACTGTCCAACAACAGATTTACAAGGGCAGATGGGAGTGGTGACATCCCAGTTGTTTTGCAGAGTAGGTACCGACCTCTCTAAACATGCTGTGAAATTGCTATACACAGAAAACTCCATAATGTTAGGATGGTCTCATATATGTAACAACACCACAAACACTCTTATTTGCAGAGAATATGTTTTTCTAAGTATTGAGCAAGATGACTCAGCAACTGGAAGTCTGATTGAGACGCTCCCAAGGACGTCCCAGAGTCAAAGCAAAGGTTAGTGGAACAAACCTACATTGTCATTTTCATCTGAGACAAAGGTTTTATCTGTGTAAACAACATCTTATTGCTCCATATTAACAGCATCAATGCTTTAGCTGGAAATCATTTTATACCATCTACAGATAAAACAAACACTGGTGCACTTTTCCCAGGAACATCACCTTCCTGGAGGTGGCTGCATTCTCTGTGCCAGATGAGCAAACTCAAGTGTCTGCTGCAAAGCTGATTGTCTGCATGCAAATAATCCTGAATAAGTTTTGCCCAATCTGCATTTGGAAGTTATTATTATTAACAAAACTGAAGGTCAAAAAGTTCATTTAGATAAGTTTGCTTTTCTGGCTCAGTCAATCTTCAAGGCAGGAAACACCATCACTAGTCTAATGGTCTTTTATGATTTCCTGCAAGACCATCTTATCACAGTTACAGTTTGTGAAAGACAGTGGACTTTCTACCTTCTGATATATAAAGGATAATGTATACTTAGTGCAACCTTCAGCCTGTTTAAACTAGGTAAAATTAGCACTTCATCTATCCATCGGATCTTTTTCCTACCATTTGAATTTTGGTAGCATATATCAAGCTTTTCTCAATGAATATAAGAAAGTTTCTGCACTTTGTTTGACCATGCTGAACTTTGCAACACTGACTTCTCAACACCCTTGCTGAAAAAAAGCCACTAAATCTTACAAACTATCTCTTTGTTGTCTCTTGCTTTTTCTCAGCCCCTCCTTCCAATCTTACCCAGCCTGTTGAGCTGCACTTTTCACCTCCTCTGTTGACATGAAATGAAGTAATCACATTTATTTGAATATTCACTACAGATCTTGTCATCATCTCAGTTTATTAGCCAAGAAGATAGTGTTTCAAGAGCAAGTCTTAAAACTTTACAGCATGGATCCACTCACTCACTAAAAGCAAAATAAATGAATTAAAACCTCAATTCATAAAGCAAATAAATGTCATGTAGACACATCACTGAAATCAAGCCATGAAAGCTAATGAGCCTGCAAAACAGAAGTACAGAGCCTGGAAATGGTCCTAAAGCCATATTCAAAGAACCCCAGGTAGCTCTGTTAGGATGCTGCCACAGCCAGTCCCTCTGCAGGGCACAGACTGATTCACTCATCCACCACAGGGAAACAGGGAAATCCATGGGCATGAATGAGAGCACTTCCAGCCATGCACAAACAGGTTTGTGATATATCTACTACCCGTGTAATTTAGTACACATGCATGTAGAAAAACAAACATAAAGGAAGAAATAGCTACAGCCTTTGGGATGCAGTGAATGCTGAGTGATGATTTGTAAATTTCCTGTTTCCTTCCATATTACTGATCTCAGGATGGAAAAATCACTGTACTTAGATACATTCAAAAAGAGAAACATACAGAATGCTGATGGTTCCTTGGTTCTACAGGCAAGATGCATAATACATGCATTATACATAGTGTAGTCGAAACTGTGAACTTTAATTTCTATAATAACCCAATCTACATAGGAAATTATAGATACTCTCTCTGGATGAAATGTTGCTAACTCTCCCTGCCAGTCCCATTCAGTCCATCTCAGTAGCACATCTGCACTGAATGAAGACTAACCCTTCACAGAGATGTGATTTAAAGCAAGCAAGAGAAAACCAAATTTTAAGCACCTTTGGAAGAGCACAAGAGAAAGGGCATGACCTTGATTTGTATCTGTTCTGAGGACAGAGGATTCAGTCTTTAAGTCTGTCACTAAAGCACTTTCCTCAATTTCTAAATTTACTGGGAAGTTGTTAAGATAAGGACAGGGAACATGATGAGAGGCAGGGCTCTTTGCTCCAGTAAAAGAAGTGAGAGTGTCTTTCCAGCTGCTGTCTCTGTAATTGTACAGAAGACCTAGGCAGAATTCAAATCTACAAGAGCATTTCTGGAGTTTCCAAGTGATTTTTGGGCCAAAACACCTCTTTTGGGTAGAGATTGGTGGAATCAAGCCTTCAAGATCCAGTAATTAGTGGAGATCAAGGATGCTGTGCACCTTATCCAGAAAGAGGGTAAGAAGTTAAAAACCTGTTGACAGATGACTTAAGAAAGAGGAGATTGTTTTCCTCCTAGAAAGATGCATTGTGAACAGACTTTTTTTTTAAAATGTTTGGACTGCTATATCTTGTTGACGTCTACAGTCCATGAAACTGCACTTCTCTCTTATTATGCTGCTCTATGCTGCTCTAACAAGGCTGGTCTGAAAACACACATGATGGACCACATAAATTGTTTGTGTCTTATAAAAACTCAAAAGGTTTTCCAGTTTCATCTTTTTGGGTTTTAATCTTTTAAAAGCATGTTCAGATTATATTATTTTGATTTTAGTGAGATTGGGATCTGAAATAAATGGGCTGTGCACACACACTAACACATGTGGAATTCCTTTTCAGTAATCCTCAAAGAGGCTTTTGACTTTACTTCTGATTCATCAAAAAAAGCACCAGTGAGCAAATGAGATGTGCACAGGATTTAGATGGCTCCAAGGTCACCACATAAATTTACATAGGAAACATATGACTATGGCAAAACTCTACACCTGGCTGTAAACTGGTTCCTTGAGGTGTTTTCACCTATTCCAGTTCTCAAACAGAAATAAGTCCCATGAATCAAAGGCCAATTGGAAGGAAATGATAGCTGAGTTAATAAGGCAGCCCATCAGCAGCTTAACTGCACCATCCCAGAGACAAAAACAAAGCCCACAGTTCTGGGGACGGATCCCTCCAGAGTCAACAGGGACTTGGGTGGCACCCAAGGGAAAATCCTCATTCGTCTTCCAGCACTGTGGTCATTCTTGAAGATTAAAAAGAGGCAAAATGTGTTGTACAGGCAGCAACCATCAAGTTGTAGGGCAGTCTGTGTCCTTACAGGGGGAAGCCTTTGGTGGCTGCAAAGAGCAGGCAAGGTATAGGAAGAGCTGGAGGAGGGATTTCTGCTCCTGCACGAGTCTCAGTCTCATTTGGAGCCGTGAAAAGGGCCATGCAATGAGAACAAGGCCGAGGACACTCTCATCCCACAGAGCTCAGAAAGCAGAACATCTCCTGTGCCCCAGTGCAGAGCTGTGCCCAGCCCAGCACTGCCATTCACCCCCTTAGAATAAGGGGAAAGCTCCAGCTATTGTCCAGTCCTGAAAGTCTATTATTAGAGAATAATAAGCCTGAAATGCAACAGCTTTTTGGTGAAGGAAGTTTCACGTGACTCATCCATCACAAGCTTTATTATTGCTTCAGACCCTACTGCAGGTTTACAACCAGATGTTTTAGGGACCTTGCATTTTCCCCGTGAAATATTCCCTCCACCGTGTTTAAAGCTGACAGGCAGGTAGTTGTAAAGTCAGCCATAACAGTCAGAGCTAGCAAGTTTTGCCTCAACACGATAAAAAAAGTCCATTATTAGTATTTTGTGATTAATGATTGTATATTACAAATGTACATTAATAAGTATAATACACTCTGAGTATTTTATTGCTGCTTTTATGATATGACAGGCAAACCTATGAAAGCATATTTAATGTATTCACATGCCCATATTGTGCATGTAATTTACACAAACTGTACAGATGGTTTAAAATGCATCTAAAAAGGACTCAATCAAGGTTGGTAGGACTCCAACACAACACATATTTTTAATTACGGTTGTATGACCTAGAGTAGATTTTTGCATTCTTCTTCTGCATCCTTAAATTTCTGCAATTTAGGGCAAGGAAGGAGGGGAAGTTAGAAAAAAAATTGTGTTGAAAGTGTAGTCTTGTGACATTTCTAACACATCATAACAATATGAATATGAAAAGGGTGCTGCTGTCTGAGGCAGGACAAAAAGGCCGAGGAAAGTGGCATAAGGTATCAGTGTCTAGTCCCAAGAATAGAACATGAGGAAAGTGGCATAAGGTATCAAAATCAGTGTCTAGTCCCAAGAATAGAACAAGCAGAATTAAAGACTGCTTCAAGTTCCTTTAAGCACTGTGGATTTGCTGAGCTCAGACACAGTGTGTTTGGCAACCCGTGCTTGCTTGCCTGGCCACCACCTGCAGCCAAGGCTTGTAGAGATAAAGCCTCAAACGGGTATATTGCATCAACCAAAACCTTTATATTAATTATCAACTTTTCTGGCACTCACTCAGGTTTCCCAGAAGCTGCAGCAGCTCCTGAAAAATGGAAGCTGCACTGATGATCTCCAGAGGATACTGGGTAGTGCAGAGACTCTTCCAGCCCCTGGGAGGAGTGTTCTGCAGATCAGCTCCTCCTGCCTTCACATCACCTTTCAGAGCGAAGATCAGCTCCCAGCCAAGCTCCTCCAACTATTTTGTCCAGCATTTACCTTTCATTACTTAGTCTGGGTACAGGATCAGCATTCCCAGCTAGTGCTGTCAGCTGTCAGCATTCCCAGCAGGTGATGCTCTGGTCTTTGTAATTTCTTTTCTCTTTTCTCACATGTAAATAAAAGTGCTAAGAATGTGGGTTTTGGCCTCAGTTTTATGCCTAGCTTCTTCCTGCCCTGTTTACACAGTCATCATCCCCTTCAGTGCAGCATGGGCAGAGCTCTGCAGTTGAGAGAATTGCAGGATATTTTGAAGACAGGAGTATCTGAGTAGAGAAGGGTCTGAATCTCCATCTGGGCTGCACTGACAGTACATCCAGAGATAGAGCACAAATGCAGAAATCCATTTCTGCAGTGAGTCTCAGAAAACCCATGGAACAATCCCAAGCCCAAGTTCAGCGGTAGCTGGCTGTGGCAAAAATCCTGAAGGGCAGCAGGGTTTTTTCTTTCCTCTCCCAATTGTTTCACATTAAAAAAAATTCTCTTTCCCCAGTATGACAAAATACATCATAATAATTCACTGACACACTGTTAAAAGAAAAATGTGTTTCAAACATCTGGATTCACACACATGTGTGTGCAAATGGGGCACTCTGGGCAACTGCATTTGTTAGCACCAATTTGCAGGGGCAAATTCCTGGCTGCAGGAACAGCAGATATGTACAGAGATGTCCACAGATAAATATGCTTCTGGGTCAAATTCCCCAAGTTGGAGAAATCTTTGTTCTCAGTTTATCTGTGTTCTATCAGGGATCCTCCTAATCAAGGATACATGTATAGTTAATAAAGAAAGAAAACTTGAGGGCAAATTAAACTGAATAAAATTGAAAAGAGTGTCCCATATAACCTCTTACCCAGATTGGGGCTAGGTAATTTAGAGAGATGTTAACTTAGAGAGATCCTACCCAGGAACAAAGATGATGTGAGCTCAGAGGCCACGACCTACTTCACACAATAAAACAGACAACATGGTCTACCAATGCATGATGACAAAGATAACTTTCTTCCATGTTGGGAGTTTCAGAGCCTTCCTGTCTTTGAAAGGCAGTGTTTTTCAAAGAATGGAGCAGAGCAGTTCACACATGCCTGGATCCAGTGACTGTTGATGCCATGCAAGGTGTACCCTTCATTCAGCAGTGCTTGTGTCAGCAGCAGCTTCTAAGCTCCGCCCTAGCAGGGTAAACTCACTTTCTCTGAAAATTTGGAGCATTCAAAATGATGATTTAATCTGAAGGGATCTGACATATGTATTTTCAAAGGCAGAAATAGACTCCATTCTTATTTGACATGTGCTCTCTAAGAATTTCTACTTCAATCAATTTCTACATTATTTATTCAGTCAATCACACAAACACTCCAAGCACCCAATTGATCCTTCGACTACAGATAAAAAAACCACATGTAGATGAGCCACATTTTCAGAAGTACCCTCATTTTGTGGGCTTTGTTTCTCTAGTCAGCACAAGCTGACTTCTAGCAGTGCTCTGACCCCAGCAGCTCTTGGTTACAGCCCCTGCAGGAGTCGGATGCTCACCCCTGCTAGAAAACAGATCACATGGAAAAACTTGGTGGCAACTTGTGAAAAGCTCAAGGGACTTGTGCTCCAGCATGCAAAGGAACTGGGGGATATGGTGTTTTACTTTTAAAAACTGTTGTAAAATGCTTTATAATCACACAGGAGAAGTTCATTTGTTTCCAAAGGAGGTGATTATCCAGGCCAGCATAGGATTTCAGTGTTCAACTAGTAAGGATGAGCCTGCATAAACTATACTCAACTTTGATATAAATCCAAATAACCTTTTTGGTTTGGGTTTGGGGTTTCTTCCTTTAATATGTAAGTAAATCCTCCTAATCCAATTTACTTGGAATAACGTGAGCATAACAATTTTCGACTGACTTTGGTTGTATTCAACAGGACTAACTTGTTAGTGACCAGAGAAAATCCAAGTAGCAATTAAATAATAATTAGTACATCTTGGATGCAACAGTAAAGTCTTTGGGACCAGGACACAGTGGTGCTGCAGGTTTGGCCATGTCCTTGCACAACAGACTTGTGCATCTGCCATCCTCCCGAGCAACAACAGCCTCTGGGTGAAGGTGTATTCCTGTGTTTCTTCCCATCACAGCTCACATTTAACATTATAAAATCCAAATAGCAACAAGCAGCCTCTTTCTTCATCCAGTTCACCTCAGAGACATGTTGGCTTCAAAGCACAGATGGGTCATTAACATATGACTGTTGTTGGGCATAAATAACCCAAAAAATACCTAACACAGCTGGAGTCGAGCACATTCTGAAACACTGAAAACAAAAGAGGCAAACTTATCCACCCCATAATTTCTGCAGTCAATAGAGGCTGCTGAGCAGTGCTGAGAATTGGGCTGCCTGCTCAGACACAGAAAAATAGAGTTTGTAAACCTAACCCTTAGGTAGCAAGTTTGAAAATGGTCATTTTAAACTCCCTACACCTCTGTTTCTTTCCCTGTTAAATTCAGCAAATGCTAATGCACAACACTTTGATGCTGAGAAATATAATATCTGTAAAGTGCCTTGGAAACATCAGCTGGAAGACAGCAAAGCCCTATCCTCATTTTCCAAGGAGAAAATTCCAAATTCTAGGCAATTTGCCCAGTCACAACATTTTAGGCAAATTGCCACTGGAAAACATTTTGTGCCATCCCGAATCACTTTTCCCTGGGATGGTTTTAACACAACACCAGCTGTAAGTTCCCATGAAATGAAGGTTTGCCTTGTTTCCTACAGAGCTTCTGGGATCCACCCAGTTGTCCTACCTTATTTGAGCAGTTGGCTGTTCCCCTGTGGATGACAATTAGCAGCTATAGGGGAGCAGCCTTGCTGCTGGGCAGCTGAAATTCCAATGCAATCCCCCCTGCTCCTGGCCAGGTGCAGGAACCCATCCTTCCACAAAACATGACAGAAAGTCTTGTAATAACATTTCCTGACTGCAATCTGGGGACCATTTGGGAAGAACAGTGTGAAGTCACATAGGTAGTATTACCTATCAAATGTGTGAAATATTAATAAGGGCAATATCTCTTCAGCACTTTAAAAAAAAAATCACACCAAGAGGTACATGACTGTTTAGCTAGATAACCACATTCCCAAGTGCAAAGCTCAAAAACCCCCATGGTTTTCTATACGTAGCAGAAAGGCACATATGTGTTTAACATCACATGTCAATTTGTCATGGCTGCGATGAAGCTCCATCAAACATTCATTTTTTCCATTAGCAGTTTGTTGACATTGACTGTTTCTGTCTCAACTAAATGACTGACCGGACGGTTTTGCCATATAGATGGGCAGTGGATGGGAATGAACTCTGACCCATTTAAATTAAGTCTAATATTTATTGTTCCAGGCCAACAATGGCCTTGGGAAGCATTGCCTTTGACCTGCTGGGTCCATACAATCATATACATAAAGGAGCTGTAAAAAATAGACCCTGATTGTTTGAAAGATAAGCCAGTTCCTCTGAGGATAGGGATTCATATCATGGAAGATTAAATACAGATAAACTTACTGAAGAAGTTTATCAATTGGACAAGATTAGGATAACTATGATGCTACACATATTTTTTATGAGTTGTTCAGTTGAGAAAATTAACTTAAGAATCAAACAGCAGTGAGTATAAGCCTGTCAATTCCTCTGACTGCTAATGAACAGATAATATTGGACTAAAGCTCACCTAAAAACACAAGTATATTTTTATAAATCAGTTTGTAGCCTATGTGGATGCTGCAAAAAAATAATAATATATTTCAGCTGTTCTATCTCCCCTAATGCATCTTTTTTGAGATTCGCATGATTTTTAATACAATTTCTGTGTATTATCAGCTTCAGTTTTAAGTCTCTGATGCTGATTTCTGTGTCGTCTGGGGTGTCCAGCCTCACTAATGCAGGACATATTACATTCCCCATCATCTTTACACCTTTTAAGTGTAACAAAGACTGCATGATGAACTTTTTCTTATTTTTTTTCATGAATCTTAAGTTACAGAAAAGGAAATGGAACGTTAATTTGGGGGATAAATTACACAATAAAAAGTAAAATACGCAAAAAAGATTTGAGAACTTAAGCAAACAGGAGGCTAATGTGATCCTTCAAATAATGCAGAAATCATCCTTCCATATTTCTTCTTTTCATTTTCTTCCATCAACATATTGTCTTAACATACTATAAAAGATTCAAAATTAGGAACTAAAATATTAGTGAATATGTAGTTCAATGGAAACAATAGTAACAACATTAATTCCCACACATCCTCTGCAGCTGGGACAAGTCCAACACCAGGGGCAGTGTGGACTTCCCCAGGGCTGGTTGGATCATCCCTGTCCTTCTGGGACACCTCTTTGACACTCCTGCATTCGACTCCTCTCACAAGTGCTCACTCAGTGCCTGCTCACACCAGAGGGGAGGAAAGCACCAGCTCCACAAGGAAAACCCATGGCATGAGAGGAGACAGCAACAAGACCCCTTGCTCTGGAGCTGGCCATAATCTCACTTATATTTCACTATCCATCTCACACCAACAGCATTTATAAGAAAATGGTTTCTTGCCCTTTTTATTGCTTAAACAGGCTACAACACTGCTATTAGCATGGGTGCACACTGGACCCAGTGTGGAGGTATTTCTGTATTTTCTCAGTCTTTGCTTGCTGCTAAAACCTTCTTGATTGCTGGATGCAAACAGTTAATGCTGGACACATACAGCAGGTTCCCAAGTCTTACACTGGTCTGAGAGGGCTTTCTTTTCTTCTTTGACCTGCACCAACACACCATGAGCCGTAAGGCATACTGCAAAGAACCTGTAACCTTGTATTAAATCTTCACACTACTGCATTCCTCATGGTCACAATAAGTTTGATGAGATCAGAAAATAAATTGGACTGTAGTACATGTTCACCATCAAAGAACATAAAAGGGTTTTACTGTACATTGGTAATAAAAAATGTTAAATTAATTCTGCTGACCTAATTTTTTAATGTTCTCATAGTTGGTGTTGTATATGTATACATACACAGGCACATTTTTCATATATTTAACCAGTAATAACTTTTATCACCACAATTTTGCTATTGATTGCTTCTTTAACAGCAAAATGCATCACAAACAGAAATGAATGAAGCTGTCAGGAAGAAAGTTCTATAGTAGCTTTACTGTCAATTCCCATCATAAATAACCATGACATCATATGAGTCTTATCTACGGGTTGCTCTTACTGATCAATGGCATCACTCTAGTAGTGTAAATAGCTTCTAATGTCCCATCTTCCACCTTCAAATAGATTCTGATTATTTATGATAGCTGTTAGGTTACAAGTCTGAGCTGCGGTTTGGATTTATTTTCTACTTACAGCTGCTGTGGATTTCAAGTTAGATAGGATTATTTTTTAGTTAAGATGATGAAATGGGATAGACCTGTCATGGAGCCTAGAAAAACCTTCATCTCATTTACTCTCTGTAGCAATTTGACTGTGAATCCAAAGACCTTAAAGGCTTTCCATTAAATAATTCAAAATGTTAAAACAGAGTGTGCTGCTTACTTTTGCTAGGCTCAGTGCAGCCTAATCAATTTACAGTTAAAAAGGAAAGGAATAATATTTTTCCTTGTTACTAAACTATGAAGGAGTTTCATTATGTGCAGAACCATATAACAGCCTTACAAAATTGTCACGAAAATATAGCAGCCAACAGAAAAATCTACTTGTCAGCTTTTCCCATGGTGATCATGAAAAAATTAATGATGTTTTACTCACTCACTCAACAAAAACTATTCACCCCCAGGCTAGTCGATATTTGGAAGGATGATATAATCTCTATATTTCTTATGATAATGAAAGTCATGTCTGCCTGAATATGGAGCGCCAGACATTTATTTTTTTAATATCTATTGCTTTCTCATACCCCAAAATGGTTCTTATAATTGAGAACTGGGACAGACAGAACGACAGCTCTTTGGGAAACAAATGCACATAGATTTCCACTTACTACAAGAGAATAGGAGAGTTAACAGCACGTTAACTAATGCACTGTTTAAATTTCCAGAGTCAAGTTCCTCTCTTGCATTACATTTAGCAAGTGCACCAAGTTGAGGGGTATTCTGGAGAGAACAGGTCATTTTTCCCAGCATCAACGATAATTAATAAATGGTTAGTGTTCTCCAGCTTGTTTCTCTAAAGGAAACACCCTAATGACACTGAGGGGAAATCAATAAGGATAAAAATGCAGCAGTGATAAATATTCTACTACTCTTATCCTTTCGTGACCTTCCAAGGGGTTTCAGATTTAAAGACTCATCCCACTGCAGTCTTTTTTCCCCCTCTCTTTACCATAATTCATCAGTTAATATGTAACTCTGAGCTGATTAAAACTTATCTATAAACGTCTTTTATGCAGCAGCAGTGCACAAGCCTCTCTAGGCAAGAAACCTGAGGCACTTTTTAGCTTCCCTTATGGTGATTTAGTTGCAAATGATAAAAAACTCATGATGGTATTTGGTGTGATAACTTGACAATGCAAAGATCTTTGGGTTTGGCCTGAAAGAATCCAAAACACGCTCCAATCTTTGTATCTGGGTGACAAGCACTTATTTTTCCACCCAGCATTTCCTCCTTAAGATTGTTCTGTTTGGTGAAGAGCTGTTGTGTTTCTAACAGTGCACACCTCCTAGCACCGCCTTGCCTCGGTTAAAGAGTAACCACAGCACCAGGGGTCACCTGGAAATGGAAAGTCTTTAAAACATGCCAACAAAATCACTGTCTGGGCTGGAGAGTTTCAAGACAGTTTAGTAATTACCAATAAAAACCTGATGGCACCTCTCCAGTCGCTACTATTGTTTGGACTTAGATGTACAGGATGATAGCATCATTTTCGCATGTCCCTTCTCCTACCCATGGCAGACTTTCCCTTTTTTTATTTCCCAACACTATAATCTGTTTCTGATGCCTTAGGTGAAGTAAAAACCTCAGCAGGGAGAAGGAGGGAATGTGGCTGCTGGGCGCTGACAATAGCTGTTTTGTCACCGCCAGGCACTGGTGGCCATCGGGAAGTGGGGACTAGTCCAGCCACTTGATGCCAGGGTGGATGATTTATTGCCTAGTGTCTTCAGTGGCAATTGGACCCCTTCCCACTGTCACTCACGCCTTGCAAAGATTTGGTCCTAAAGAAGAGGTTCCCCCCGGTCTAAAGAGATTACAATGCTTGTCATAAAGTGTCTTTTAGTGGAGGGAAATGGGTATGAAAATGGGTAAAGAAAGGAAACAATCGGA
>NW_008675813.1:113508-125556 GCF_000695815.1 Acanthisitta chloris
ACCTTTTCTCAGAGACCCATTTCTCCTTCTTTTTCTCCTGTCTTTAGCAGGTTTTTGTTTTGGCTGATGACAATGCGTAATAGCCTGATAAATTGATTTTGTGAGTCCCCTTTCTCATCTCTTGAGAAGACACTAACTCGTTGGGACTTCAGAGGGCTCTCGGAGGCAGGAGACAACAATTAGTTTGTTGGGGATGTCAGAAAGGAGCTTCAAAGTTTTGCCAGGAAAAATCCTTTCTGACAGATCAGTGCTGACAACGTTGGCAGCTGCTAGGAAAAGTGGAGCTGGAAACTCCCTCCGACTCTCAGGAGCAGGGAAAAATTGCAGGACATTAACTCTGTACAGTGGGTCGGGCACTGATGCTGTTGCTTTTCACTGAAGCATATATGGCAGTGACTAAAGCTTTCCACTAGATGAAAGAAGAATAAGAAACATTTAAAATCAAAACTTTTCAAGGTTTTTTTTTTCAATAAACCTTAATAGATGATCTTTTAAATTTTCCATGAAATCAAGAAAGCACATCATAGCAAAATATGCTTCTCCAGAGTTGAATTGGGTGGTCTTGATACTTGTTTTGAAAACTCATGTTAGGAATATGGGTTTATGTTTTTAAAGGAAACTTCAAAATTTTTATGCCTCTTATTGATTTTTTTCCGTCTAAATAAGCAGGAAAATCCTTCATGGCCTTCTGACAGAAGTTTCATGTCAAAAACAATTGCACTGAGGTATCTGTGTCTATCCCATTACAGGAAGCCCTGTGGAATAGCTCAATGTATAAAACCTCCTGATTTTGACAATCTTGAATTCCTTAACCTGAAAATAAAACTATCAGCCATTTCCTTCAGAGGGAAGCACTGGTCAGTCCAGGCTAGCTGAAAAGAAGCAGCTAGGACCATTTTGTTGACAGATCACACATCCAAAGGGAAGCTATGTTTCACAGGTTTTGGGGAGGAGGATCTGACACCGAAACCTGGCAAAGGCTTTGTGAACTTCCACAAAAGAATCTAAGGACAATTAGTCTCTATTAAATTGATAGGGTCACGTTACACAATGCAATTGCATCGCACATGTTGGTATGGGCTCTGGCACAACTCTTGGTTTCCTTACATACGTTATGAAACACAAAGCTGCGTGTTTTATTCACTATGGTTAATATGTATTTTTGCTGTTAGGTGGAAGATGATTTATTTTGTGCTTGTTGGTAAATAGTCACATATACACACGCTCTCTCCAGAATCTTCAGTGCCGTGATTTAACTGGAGATCTCAGAGAAGCAGAAGCAGCTTTTAGTTAAACATTTCCAGAAAAAAAATAAACTCTCAACATGAATCTTCCTATGTGATAAATCAATAAAAAAAATTTTAGAAAAGTTGCAGACTCTTTTATCGTTATCATCTTATTTTCCAATATGTATATTTGACACAGGATGGTACCTATATGTGTTATACCTTCCTCTGTTTACTTCCTTGATAAACTGCAGTGAGCTGGGACTAAATCACATCCTGTCGGTACTGATTCTGCACAAAGAAAGCTTCCACTGCACAGCAGTTATTTCACAAGGAAGAGGAGGGATGAAGTGTATCGATAAGGAACTAAACAAGACCTTTCAAACTCAGGGAGAAAAGGACATGTTGTACATTCAGTAGTTACAGCCAATTTCATGAGAGTACATAAATTGCTTTGCCAAAAATCTCTTTAGATGCATTAATACTGAGGTAAAGACACAGCACTGAAGCAATAATTGCACAGTCATTTGCTGGCTTTTAAAATCTCATCAGTCCAAATAATATCACCCCGAGTTATACACCCTGCTCGAAGCAGCCCATTAATATCACACACAACAAATGGGCAGCAGATCCTCAATAAAGCCCAGATTATTGGGAAAGTGAGACAGATCTGGTATGAGAGCTGCAGACTAAGTTAGGCCCAGCAGACATTTCTCACTCCATTGGATGTTTTGAGCTGTTACTAGGTGGTAAAGGAGAATCAGGGTATGTGGGGGAAAAAATTCCCTTCAAGTGGGAGAGAAAATATGTCTTTTTCTTTTAAAGATACACTAGAACTCAATCAGGCTATTAATCAAATAGATAAAACTGGCACTTCAGTCCCTGCCGCTAACAGAACTCCGTGCAGTAACAAAACCTTCTCAGCACACCAGGAGACTCTTAAAATTCAAGCACTCTCAAACTTAGCAGCACCCCTGAGAGCCACAAATTGAGAGAAATTAATTCTGTGCCTCTGCACCCCTCATTACCAGGAAAGCTGAAGTAGGTCAAATGCAAGTTAATCTCTTAAATTCCACTTTTGTACACAGATGTTAGAGCAGCCATTACTTTTGCACTGGCAAATGTCTCCAGGCTAAAGTGCAGAACTTTAATAAACCATAACAGGTTGGTATTGAATATAATTCCAGCTAAATGCCTGAAACATTTTGGGTTTTACATTTTAGCATTGTCCCCTGAAATACCCACCCCATGCATCACTATAAGAAGCATGTCTGAAAAGTTTAAGCTGCACCTAAATGACACTTCATTCTTTCGGATTTACTAAATGTGCCTGAATGTTAAAACAACTTATTTTTTATCTCAAACATGAAGCAACTATGCCAAATAGAATAGTATGTTAACGATGATGCTGAATTTTGTCTTCCCAAGATAGAGGCAAACATTTTAAAGGAAACAAGCCCCTGCAGAATGAAGCATTAACTCCCTTCATGTAGCAACATGTCAAGAGATGTCTAGCAAAATTTAAATGCTCCAGCCCTCATTTCAGTCCACATTAGGCAAAGGTGGATCAGCTGTGGGTTTACAAGTGAACAGACAACTTTGAAATCCAATCTGGAGTCTTTACTGACAAAACCTACCAACCCTGTATTTTGATTCTTTCCACCAGTATACTAGTCCTGAGTGCTGAGCATTTAAATTGTTTTCCTATGGAATACCATCATGTGTAGGAATACAAAATGCTGGTGTTACTCCTGTTAAACCAGTGGCAACACTCTGCCTCACATCAGAGTCATGGTCTCAGCCTGTGCAAATCCACCCACAAGGTATAAGAAGTGTCATGTTCATCTTGGGTAATTACTCTAATGCAATCATGATTTTTAGGTCATACATCTCCACCTGACCTTGCACACAACTCCTGCTGATGCCAAAGAGACTTGCATGCATGAGAAGAGCGCATTAGATTTCCTACAGTGGCTTCCCTTCTCCTGTTAATTCATCCACAGGTGATGTCCCTACAGACAATAGCAATTTCACAGAAAAGAGTATATTCCTGTCCTAAGCATTTCAGATTTACATTATAAACCTTGGAGACAGTCACATATCTCTAGGCCAAAGCCATACCTTAGTATGAGCTTGCCATTACACATCTCTCCCTGTTGTAACTGCATCTTCAGAAAACAAACTGTTTGTCAGAGATTACAACTAACCATCTCCATCTCCAACATCAGTCTAAGTTAGAGTAGCCATCTACAGATAATATAGCACCTACAAGGACAGTAATCAACCAGGAAATCTTCTTTAGTACATTTGAAGAAAAGAAAGAAGTCCAATGCCAACAGAAAACGCCCCAAAACTGAAAAAGGGGATTTTTTATATTGCAATAAATAGTGGTGTTTTGTAAAATGTTTTTTAATTATTGTAAAAATATAATGCTGAAAATCTATTTCTACACATACAGCCTGCACATGCATAGGTAGTTGTAGATTTATTGCTATGATCATGTGTTAGACATTTGTGTTGATTCTTCCGTTTCTTTAGAAGCAATTAATAATGACAATTTTTGGAGGTAATAAAATTTCACGTGTCTCTCACATTAATGCACTTCCATCACTGGCTTCTTAGAAGCATTTGGAAACAATCAAGTTCTTATTTTAAGGAGCCTTAAGATAAGGTATCTGTGAGCTCTGCACTTGGGGTAATTGATCACATTTGTTTCCTGTATGTAGGTTCGACTCCAACCTGGCATGTTTCTCATTACCCTATGCCTTGTTAGCCCAGTAGAAATGTTCTACCGTGGTGAGTGAAAACAGGACGATACTATTACAAACCACATCTAATCAAGGATGGCAGCCCTTCCCCATCTCCAGGATCTCTAGCACCCGTCAGGCCATTCTGCAGAGCCCTCCTAGGAATGCAGTTATGTGCTGCTCTTCGGGCGATGGGTCCAGCAGCACTTCTGCCCTCCAGGCTGAGGTCCTACAAAGTGGTTCTGCTTCAGGACAGGATCACAAGCACCAGAAGAAGTGTATCCTGTCTGTTTTTCTTTCCAATGATGGGGAAGTGTTAGCTCTTTAGGTAGATTCATTTGTCAAATGCCACATGGTAGCACTTGCTGCAAAGGGGTTTTTAATTTCAGAATACAACAGGATTCACTTAAAAACAGTCCTGTTATTCACATAGCATTCAAAAAAAAAAGCCATTAAACCTTTTCATAGCAAAAGAAAAAATTTAGACTGCTTCATGGTCTGTCTTTACATTGGTTTTATTATGTTGAGTGGATCATACTCTGCTTACGTTAAAGGAAAGTCATGGTGCTACATCTGCGTTTACCAGCAGAGAATTTGTCCTCATTTATTTTGATTGAAAAACTGCTGTTCTGTTACATTGTAAACGGACTGGTCCTGTTGCATGAAAAATGTGCAGTGCTGTATTTTTAATTTCCTCTTCTTTGCATTCCTTCTCCCCCTTTCCTACCAACAGTTGGAACAAGCAAACCTGAGCATTCACCAGAAAGACAGAGAAGCAACTTTACGTCTAAACTCAAACCCATGCTTGTACATGAACCAGCAGGGAGGATTTTAATCAGGCCTTGCTGGCTCCGAGAAATCACCTACGGACGGCACAAAACTGCTGCAGGAAGAGAAGCTGGGAGGAGGCAGCTTTAGGGGTATTTCATTTGACTTGCTATAGACTTGTTCCTTGTAATATCTCATTTAAAGAGCCAGGAAGGTTTTTACCTACTGAGAAAATAGCCTGTAACAGCCTTTAAAATTCTTGCAGCTGGCCAGGTTTGGTATTCCAAGGTAAAAGTCTCTTGCCACTAAGGGAGTTGCAATGCTTTCACTAAGTGATGTAGAACATGTTCTTATATTCAAAAACTAATGGTGAAGTTATTATTAGCAACACTATCTTCATCTCACTGAAGTTAACATTCAGAATTGGCTACTACTGGAATATTTCAGTTTAGCAGAAAGCAAATACTTCATTAGGGAAATATTAAACCCAGTGAGGGATCATTATTGAGCTTAATTGATGGCAAAAAAATAAAACTGCTAAGTGGGAAAGAAAATCCTGTACTCATACTGAAAATAGATCTCATCAAATGCTGAAACATTTCTGGCTATTTCTCCTCTGAATTCCTCTCTTTTTTAAACACACTTTTCATGCTGCATCTATGCAGTTCACTGTAATCTACCTAATTTGTTCCCATGCTCTTTCTGGGCTGTCTTTCCTCTCTGACCATCTAGAGAACTTCACACATTGTCAACCTATCATAGGTGAAAGCTTTTGAAGATCTACTACTTTTCTGCAAGCCTAATAAGGTCAGCGACCTTTCAAGCTCTACTATTTCCTTTTCTATCATTAGCCTGATACGGGCATCAGCTACCTCTCAATTTTCTTCATCTGTTCAATGCCTCACTTCTTCCTTTGGACACTGTCTAATTAGGAACTTAATTTCCTCTTCCCTGATGGAGTTTTTGATAATAGAGAGATCCTATTCACCCCTGAATCACAGAGCAGCACTATGATTTCCTGCTCAGGGGTGTCTTCAGGTATGTTAATTAATTTTCATGGTGGCAGCTCTACCACAAAACCACAATAGAGCAACAGCTTATTGCTCCTGTAGAAAATCCACTGGTGGGGAACAGTCCTGCCTAAACTCAATCAGGTTCTCTTTGGAGTGAAGGAGGACTTCAGACATGGAAGTAGCTAAGGATGGGGCTTTGATGCCCTGCAGAGGCCACTTTGCTTTGAAATCATTCCTGAACCAGCACTAGCTTCTCAGTAGAAAAGGGACTAGATTTTGGGAGGCTCTCACATCCCTGTTCCCCAAACACCCTGTACTTCAGGAGAGGAGCTGCTTCTGCCCCAGGGCCACATACTACAGCCATGACCTTTCCGCTTTCCCTCCACATAAACAAGCGAGAACCTGGAGTCACATGGCAGGAAAAAAAGAGGTTGGGAGGGACCCAATATATTTTTTTCGGGACTGAAATTTTTAAAGTCATTCCAAAAAGTGCTCATTTTTTGCATGAGCAATTGTGGGCAAAGGAAATGCATTCTGTGGGAAAATCTTCATGCTAATTTAAAAACAAAATGCTGTCCAAATAAACTTCCTTTTTACCTGTTGCTACACTATTAAGGAAATTTATGATTTGCTCAGTTTTCTTTACCACTTTTACTGCATTTTTCTTTCCACAGACTCACTGGCTGCTCTGCCACAAACTGTGCCCTTCCTCCCCAGCAGGGAGGTGTGCCAGGGCTGCTCTGCCATCTCTAAGGTGCTGAGAAATTTTTGGTAGGAGACCTATAGTTCATCTATACCCATCTCTGTTGACTTGCATAACAAGTGCTGGGAGCAGAGCTGTGCTGGAGGATTGCTGGCCTTGTTTCAGAAAGATATTTGGCAGCATCTATCACATTTGCCTTGGAAATTTGGGCTCTTTCTGCTCAGTCTCTGATAGAAGAGTTGCCAGGGCTGCCCTACGGTTGCAGAGCTGGCAGAAATAAGGATGCAGACTAGGACAGATGCTCCTACACCCCTCACCATGGGACAAGGTAACAGGAGACATCACCAAGGGTCCCCTACACCTCTCTCCATCAGCACCTCTTATCTCAGTTTCTTTTTGGTGATTGGTGGTAAACACAAAGACATCTATTTAAAATTTAAAAAAAAAATAAAAAAAAAACCAAAAACAACACACCAAACTAGCAAAGCCAGCAGTCAGGGACTGTTCTGAGGACAGACTGATATGGGGCAGAAGTCAAACTGCACTTCCATTCCCCTTGCACATAACTTCTTTTAGTTTTTCCCAGTCAGTTCTTTGACATAACCTAGCATAAGACCCAAACTATCTAGCAGAGAGCATCACCTCCTGCTGTTAGCATAGCCCCTCCACAGCCCCTCTGGGAGGAAATCAGGGAGGGGAATCAAGCACTGGAGTGGGACTGGGATACCTGGTGTCCCTGCCTTACTTGCCTGAGGATTTCCTGGGCTCCTCCATGCTGGGCAGACTCCCTCACACTCAACATACCCTGGTGCACTAGCAAAACACTTGTTCAAGAGCACAACTGGCACATGCAGATGGAAATTGTTATTTCAATAATGCACTGTCCTGTTTTTCATTAGCCTTTTGAAAGCCTCAAAAATTTACAGGTGAGGCTCCCCCAAAACCTCTCACCAATGCCATGGCATTCATTTCCCTCTTGCACACCTAGATCTCAAAATAACCACAGTCCTACATAAATTTTAAAATTGATCTACAAAGTTTCTTATTAATCTTTTGCCACTGAACTAAAGCATTCCATTCTCAAACAGTGTCAAAACAGAAACGACTTTGAGACCGAGTGGTGCATCTAGAGACAGTGTGTGCTCCCGTATGCCTGTATTTGTGCATTTTCCCTTCCTTTCTTAAGCCAGGGTTTGAGATTTCAGTTATTCTGCAAACAAGACCCAAGAGAGACACAATTAGACTCCCCTGGAGACTGACCCCTTATAGTGCCCACCTGTAGCCGGACCCAGATAGCATCCCAGTGCAATGAATTAGCACTCTAAGCTGATTAGAGCAGCTCTGCACAACTCTATTTTATTGACACAATGAAGAGAGGACAGAAAAGGGCCTGAAATGAGAAAATCATTTCCATGCTGACTGAATTAAAAGAACAAAAGAGCTCCTTGCAGTTGCAGCATTCAATTTGTCGGAAAAAAAGGAAGCCACTTAATGGATCACAATAGATCTGAGCAGACAGATGAAATTTAAAACTTCAGCATGAGTGCGATTACCAGCTAAACATATTCTCAATCATTTCCTCCATATGCATAATTTACTTGGATTGTTTACTTCAGGGCTGTTTGGGTTTTGCAAAAACACTATGTGAGATGCTATCTCCTAAGTGTCTTTCCATCCCATTTTTCCGAATCTGGAAGGTTGTTGTGTCGGCTTGTAATACATTTTGTTGTAACACAAATTGCACTAAATTGTGCCTGCCTATGTTTCCCTTTCTCCCCTGCTTCTAGAAGTAAATTAATATTTTCAGTGTATGGAAACAAATAATGCAAGATCATCTTATTCCAAAGGGTACCTAAATTGATTATAAATCACACACATTATTCTGCTCTGCTTCGAGGATAACAAACATACTGCAACTCGTATTCTAGCAAAATATATTAGTTTGTGCCACTATAACCAGCCTTCTCATTAAATTTAGGCCTAAGCCAACAGTAATAAGACAAGAATACAGACTATTAAAGGGCTCCTGTGAGTGATATATATAATTACTTACAAAACAGATATGCAATTTGCTTTAGCGTTTTCAAATCAAAATCTACTCGCCTGTGTAAGGAAATATGCCTTTAAAATAAAGCTGTGAAATAAATTGAAAACATCAGTATTTTAGGTTGTCCCTGTCAACTAATTATGCAAAACCTTGAATTTGACTCAGTCCTAACTCAAAAGTGAAAATCAATTGCATATGTAAAAATATTTGAGGTCCCTGGTACATATTTATACTTTCTACATAATGTAGTATTAAAAGAAGAAAACATCAAGCACAGTCCTCCAAGTGCATTGGCTATAAGTAACATCAGTTCCTTGTGGATTCCTTGACAATTAAGTCTTTTGGATTATGCAGAAGAGGGCCTTTCTTTTTCTACTAATAATTTTAAAAGCCTCTACCTTATTACAGTATTTGCAAATCAAATATCTCTCGTAGACTCCAAATTCAAAACAAAAGTCATTTTCTGAGCCTCGTTATGACTTCAGAGCAGCTGAATCCAGATCATTTGCATCGATTTGCCCTGACATATATTTTTATTTTCTGAGCTTGTTTTAATCAGTTCACTTTACATCCTTTTCACCATTCAGTTTGCAATTTTACCAGCTTGTTTGCATCTAATTTTGAGGCTAAAAAAACCATAAAGGAATTATAATTTCTCATAACTCTCCTGTTTTGAAGCTGATACCCTGCTAAAGAGAAAGACAAGCTGAGTACTTGCAGGGTTCACTTCTGCTGGCTGCTATTACTGATTTGACTAAGCATTTCACAGGGGTAAATACCCAAATCATTCAGGGACTGACTGACACAGTATGACATGTGGTTAACAGCCTTACCATGCATGCACTTTGCTTTCAGAAATCTTACTGATGCCAACATAACCTTCCAAATATTTCAGATGATAATTTTCCCCTACTCTTAAAAAACTTTTGCAGCCACATCTGATCCATTCAAAGGATTCCCGACTGGAAAGGTTACTGCAACCATTATTTTTTTTGCCTCTCTGTATTTTTTTACCCTCGATTGATTGAGCTAAGAGTTTTCTATATATATATAGATAAAAAAGCCATGTATAAAGCTTTGGGATATTTTAGCAAACTCAACGTAGTGTAACTTTGCTGACAGCTTGTCACATTTCACTGACTGTCTGTCTGGGATCCTGCGATAACATCTGCATTCACTCAGGGCAAGAGCTTACCCTAAGACAAAAAAGTGGGTCCTGCCACATAATGCTCCATCATTCTGTCAGTTCTGACATGGCATCTGAATTTTTTTGAATCACTAAACACTTTTGGGACTCTGGTCCTTATTATCTTTCCTTAGTTTCTATACTCACTCAGCAATGCTGAAAAATGTAAAATGTGCAAACAAGGTAGTGGACGGCTCGGGCTTTTTGTCGTCTAATCCTCAGCCCCTCATTCATGCTCACTGTTAATCTCTTAAGACATTATAAAACTGTTAGACAAAGAAATGTGAATACCTCTGCTTCTCAGCAGAATGGGAGGAAACCAAGGAAAATCTGGATCATGCTAAGCTTTTCTTTTCACCACAAAAATGGTAACTTAAACCTGTTGCATCAAATTATTTATAATTCCCAACACTAAGGCTTTTTTTCCCCCCCTTCTTCAGCATTACAGAGTGAGCCTGGCAATATCACAGGAGGAGGAACACTACTACTGAATTTTTCAAACACATCAAATGCATCTGTTACGTATAAAAAAATTATACAAAGCCTGTCAGAATATGGGCAAATTGGGTTTTAATCCCTCTGCTGTTTCATGTTCAGCATGGCACAGAGCTCATGCCCTGTCAGGGCTGCTGGAGACCACTTTGGGGGATTTCTGTGCTGTGGGAGGACTGGGGGCTCGGTGGCATTGGGTTTGCTGGGGGGATCCCAGACGGGCTATGGCACAGGCGTCTCCAGGCTGGCTGAAATTTTCCTGGCTGGATAGGATCAGGGCCCCATTTCCCATTAATCCAGCTCTGTTTGGAGCCGTCTGCTATTTCAGGTCATCATTTCACTCCTCCTGACTCCTACTGCTGTGGGGGCATTAGCATGGGGACAAAAGCCGCTCAAGCACCTATTCTAAACCCATTCAAACTCAAACCCACTAAAAATCACACCCAAAATGATACTGTTGCAATCAGCTAAATTTTATTCAGGAATGCTGGGGCTGAAAACCCGAATTTTCATCATCTACTTGTGCATTGTTGTCATGGGTGGCGGGAGCAGAAAGTCCAGTCTTAAAAATGCTCCAGAAGCACAAAAGTATTTGAATGCAAATACCAAACAAGTCACCCTTACCCAGCTGAATCCCTACCACAAGGAGTTCTTTTCACACAGCAGCTTCTGTTAAAGTAATAATTTTAAAATAATTATTTAAAATATTGTTAAAACAGATCATCATTAGTTCTGACTAAAACACATGTTTTATTCATCTTTTCTCACATCAGTGGAAGGGAAAAGGCTTTGAGGACAGAAGTTAAGATGTTGTCTTTTTTTGCAAGAGTGTCAGCCATCAAACTGGGGAGATGACTTGAAAAATTGGAGTTTTGAAAGGAAATAGTGATGCTCCATACTGGTAGGTGTTGTGCAGCTTTGCCAAGGGTGGTAGTGATATTTCAAGCAGAGGGAAGAGTTCCTGGGAAGGTATGAGCAGACTGTTTCCAGGCAAGAGCAGGAAAGCCCCAAGCCTAAACATGAACCAAAGGACACCCACATGTTGACATAAGAAGAGCTGAGATAGGGAAGGATGCAGCAGAAAGCTAACATATATGCAGGCACTAAAAGGCAATCGGAGCCTGCTTAGAAAGCCATGTACACAGCCCATTTTAGAGTCACAGACTTATGACACTGATCTGCTGAAAAGTGATGATGAGGGCTAGTTATAAGGGGCAGAGATGGATGGGACTTACCAAGGACTTCAAAGAGACTGGGAAGAAGGAAATTACATGGTTTTTCACAAGGCTGAATAAGGATCTCAGCTGACTGCAAGTGTTTGGGACAACATGGAGAACAGTGGCACTTGTCATGAGAGGAGGAGAACAGTGATGAAGCAAGTAAAGAGAAGTGCACTGCCTGGAGTCAGCAGGCAGATGAAAATGCATTTGCAGACCACAGGTCTTCAAACAAATAAGAAAAAAGGCCTCTCATATAGTCTTAACTGGGAGAAAATGATAATATACTGTTCTCTGTGCAAAAGAGGAGGCATATTTCAAAGGGCATCACAAGGCACTGCAGCACACTGATGCTCTCCCTGGGCACCAGCATCATCTTCCTCTGCAGACACAGAGGGTTTGGTAGGATCATTTCTGGTTTTAGCATTAAAGGAAGACAGAAAATCTGGTTTCTCTCCTCCTTATTAGCTGCTCATTTGGTTGCCTACACATGTAGATATTCCAACTAGGTAGATGCCAACTGAAGATTAGGAAGAATAATTACTTTGCCCACATTCACATGCAAATGTTGACTTATTGAGAGATTATCACTAGATGACAGCTTAAAATTTGACTTTACAGAGTGTTTTCTGTAAGTGCAATAATGCTG